>NC_082641.1:74375920-74675920 GCF_028023285.1 Balaenoptera ricei
ACCTAGTTTCCCTCAGGCCAAGAAAGCAAGAGAGAGTGATCACCTAAGGTGGAAGCCACAGTCTTTTTATAACCTAGTATCAGAAGGGGCATTCCATCATTTCTGCTGTATTCTAACAAAGGAATAAGTCAATAAGTCAAACACACTCCGGAAAGAGGACTGACAAGGTTATGCACACCAGGAGGTGGGGATCATTGTGGGCCCTTTTATAGGTTGCCTTCTACAAAGCTGATGGCTTAGCAAAAGAGGCAGATAGTCAACTGTTAAGAGTAGAATGTTGTGTTATGATAAAAGTGTTCATAGAGTGCAAAGGAAGGATATCTTGACAGACTGAGTGGGTTACATAGACTGCTGAATGGGAAAGATGATCCAAAAAACTTTAGAAGAACCAGTAGCCAGTGGCATATGTGGGAGTGGCTGAAAAGAGCATTTCTGGTAGAGGGGTATGTAAGAAGGCTTGCAAGTAAACTACAGGTTGATGGTTACAACTAGAAGACAGTCTATAATAGGAAGAGTGGGAATTTAGGCTTATATAGGTAGGTGGTAGCCAATGACCTTATATGTTAAACTTGGGGTTTGAACTTTGTTCTTAGAATTGGCAGAGGAATTGATAATTATACATCTGATCAACTTACTTTTTAGAAAGACCCCTCTGGTAACAGTATAGAGAATAGATTCAAGATACAAGAACTGGTTAGGAGACTACTTAGCTTATAGAGGAGCAAAGGAAACTTGAACAAAGGCTTAGTAGTAGTAGGAATAGAGAGAATGACATGAAACAATAGCTAGTAGGAAGGTAAATAAAAGCTACAGTACTAATTGGATACGAGGCAGTAAAAGGATCAATAGAATATATCTAGGATAAGCATAGTGACATAGGTAACATATGTTCAGAGAAAGGAGTTGAGTTTTTGAAAAAGGAAGGAAAATTGGTCTTAGTTGGTGTGCCAGTTAGTTAATATAGTTATTATGACTTAGGGCTTGGATAACCAAGGAAAGAAAGAAACGTTATAAAAAGTCATGAAAGGATACTGGTAAAATAAAACATTTTCTATTAGAGACAAAGGTATCAGATGATAGATGACTGGTATGATGTACACTCATATTCCAAGAAATTGTTAAGCAGTTGTTACATTCTGTGTTTCTTACATACCTTCATTTTCATCCCTTTGTTCCTACAGGAATTACAGCAACTTTACCCAACTTCATAATGCATACCTAAAAATATTGTAAGAATGTGACAGGATTCCAGAGACCTTAGCCTTGGAAGAGCACACAGGTGTCAAATGGTAGCAACTTTGATTAGAAGATTGAAGCATACATAAATGATCCTTGGAATTAGACAAGCTAAAATGTAACCACCGCTTAACCTAGATTCTCCAAATCCAGAAATAATGAATAATATAAATTTCCAGACAATTTCTAATTCATGGTTAAATTGTGCCTGTTAGTCAGTATATCTTGACCTTAAATGATGTCTGCAATAGCGTCAAAGCCAAGTGATGCTGTGTTGTCAAGTAAGGATAATAACAAAACTGACCTCAAACCTTAGTTTCTTCATAAGAACTCAGAGGGTATGCATTGTTTTGTGTATTTTGCAGAGTATTTTGGTGCTTGACTAACTCTTATCAAAGATGGGAGTATGTGAGCCTTAAAGAAGGATGAACTACCTTCCTTCCGAAAATACTGTGAATGATGGCTATGTATCAAACCAGAACCGCTAAACCTTTGGTTTTGAAGTATCTTGTATCAGTGAGTCATCTTGTCAACATGCATACAAAAGTGACATACACACTAATAAGCTCAGTTTAACAGTGAACCTAGTATTTGTCTGGAAATTTACACTGAATTCACAAAAGGTCTTTAATTACAGCATAGATAGTGAAAATTTTTAAAATAATGTACTAGTAGTTGAACATTGAGATTTTATTTTCTTCAGGAAAAACTGAAACTTCCTAAATATTTAATCAAACAACTGGCAAGCATATAGATTGTATGTTTTCTAGTCCTGTATGAGAAAATGGAAGTATATTAAAGGTTTTAATCCTGGACTAGAGTTAGACATTATGGGTTTGAATCCTGGTTGCATTGCTTAGTAGCTGGAGAATTTCTGGAAAATACCAACTTTTCTAAGACTCAGTGTAGTTATTGGCAAAAATGCAATAATAATGACAACTACTTAACAAGGAGGTTGTGCAGCTTAAATGAGTAATCTACCGAACAACAGTTAACACAATGCCTAGATATGAAAGGCACTTAATATATTTTAGCTATTCTTATATAGTCAAATTTCCTTTCAGATATCCTTATTTAGTTCTATTTTCTGGTTTTGTTTTTGTCCTTTATATTTATTAAATAATAGAAAACATAGGATAATTTTAAAGAACATATACATGAGAAATTGTACTTAAAATTAATTCAATGATTTGATTCTCAGAGCACACTTAAGCTATTCATATTATTCATTTGTTCATTCAGTAAATCAGTATTTATTGGACATCCGTTATCTGCTAACTCACTAAGTAAGGCACTGGGGCTACAGTCTCTGCCCTCATGGAGTTTATAGTCTATCAGGAGATAAAGATGCTAATCACATAAACAAATGCAAAACTGAATCTGACATGCCGGTTTTAGAATTTGCTGCACTCATATTAAGAATACGATATTACGTGCTAGGAGTATTAAGTGTCAATATGCCTACAATTTTGCTAGTAGTGTTAGTGAATTTTATAAACATACATCTTTATTTGAATATATGGTTAAGCAATATAATGTGTAACTCATCTAGCCTAGTGTCTAGTGAATAATCAGAACCTAATAAATACTAATCTATCTTATCTAGCTATAATTGTGTGCATATTTACAGGTATTATTAAAAAGGAAATCATCATTTGGGGCCGTATTCAATGTTAATTCCAAAATGCCATGCAATACACATCAAAATAAGTTTTTGTTACTCTTAGAAGCAGTAACATTCAATGAGATGTTATGCCTCACTGAAATAGGGGTTAATTTTATTTTTGATATGTCTATTGTACTAACACTCAATATGAAAGTGCAAATATCTAAGTGACTTGGAATAGTAGAACTGTAGACCCTTAAATTCTACTTCAAATTTCATCCAACTCCTAAAGCCTCTATATTTTACATCTGGAAGATAGTCTCACTATACTTTGAAACACTCTTTTGACCCTTAATTATACTATAATTAATAATTTAAACTCATTTGTCTCAGACTATATGGAATACTAACTCTGTTCACAAAAATTTCTTTGAAAGTTTTAAACTTCATTATATGATAATTTGGTGAATTTTTAGAACACTATAACCTAGTAGCATATAGAGCATATGAGCATATAAGTGCCCAGGTGAGTAAACCATTAGTTTCTAATATTGGTAGAGTCAATTTTTAAAGACACTTTGCTACATCAATTTACTAATATTTTGAGTTACACCTTAATGTACACATTTGATGATGAAAAAAATCAATGAAGTGATCACTCTTACCTACATTTGCTAATTATTTAGCAACTTTATAGAAGCCATATTTTTTCTTGGAATAGTAGAAAATGCCAAATTAACTAAATTAGTGAAAGTGCATTGATTAATTTTTAATAAGATAGCGCTGAATAAATGGAATATAGTTAATAAAATCTGAGAGAAAGTTGTACTATGAAACTGGACTTTAAAAAGGAAATATTCTTCTCTGGTATGTTTATATTTTGAAAAAGTGTAACTTGGAAACATTTGGGCTTTAGAAACTGCGAGCTAATAGTATTAGAAGACATATTGACAACTTACTGAATATATTTTCATTGTGAGAGACTTAAACTCAGAATCCTAATTATAAATTAAAATTGGGGGAAATAAACATGAAAATGGACACTTTTTTTCAGAATACTTGACTTATGTGAGATATAGACATTCTATTATATAAGCATGTATGCTTATATGATTTAAGGGTCTCTAATAGTCTCCTTTTCTTTAAAATAAATAATCAAATCCTTCCACAATTTACTTTGATTGATCCTCTTCTTTCCTGAATTTCCTAAGAAGGGGTCACTCCTGGTATCTTTTGTAGCTTGGTTGAGGCATTTATTCTTATTAAATATCTTACTTGGGTAATTTGTTACCCCTTCCTGGAAGGACTAATTTATTATCCATAGAATGATTAACAGATTTGTTGACACATTCTAAGAGCTTCCTCTATCTGATTATAATTTAATTAAATTTATTTAGAATTTGTACCTCAGACTAAAATAATTAGACAATGCAGACTAAGACATTACAATCACATATTTAGAGTTTGAAGGAAGCAATAGGGGCAGAGGCTTTGAGGAAAATTGGACTACATCAGGTTTTGCCATTTTATCTGATTAATGATTGGCTTCTGGGTGGGATTGTTTTATCAAAGGGTCTGATGAACTGAGCTATAAAGTGAGATTCAGACGAAATGATAGAGAATGAGATTTTGGCAACTTGGAGAAGTGGAAACAGAGATAAAGACCAAGAGAGAGAGTACATAAATGCACAACAGATTCTGAAGAATTGATAAACCAATAGTGAAGAAACAGCAAAATCAACACATTACAAATTTGCATGTGGCAAGTTTTGTGAATAAAGCCTAAGTTTCACTGCAAATGGAGAAGCATGTCCTATAAGAAGGAAAAGGCTGAATTGTTTAGTACTGAAAATTAAAAATAAATTTAGTAGGCACTTGCTAACAAAATATTTTTTAAAGCATGCACATCCAGGAAGATAACTATTAATCAAACTACTTATTAACACATTGATCTTAATAAGTAGATATTAAACTAATACCTTAAACTAATCAAACTGTTATTTTAAATTATTCTGTTAAACTAATCTATACATTAATTCTACTAGATTTGTATCTTTTATTCATTGGACTAGAAATTTATCAGACTATTTCTGATTAGCTGACAAATAATTGGCACCGGTTCTGCATCTTCTGCTACCAAGAAACTTACTTCCTAATGTGAGAACTTACAGCGCACACATCTGAACTGAAATGCTTCTCAATTTGTGTGACTCGAAGAGAGAACTTAAGTTTGGCTGTTCTTTCCAAACTTTCCAAAAGAAAGTTTCAGGCTCCCCCTAAGAGCTTTTAGAATTAAAGAGTTAAGTTTATTGAAAGAGGGTGCATGGTAATAAAACGGGCTTTTAAAAAATGTTACAAGGCCTAGTTTTTCTAAGTGAGAACTTGTGTGTATGGCAGGTGCCAAAGGAAATTTACTTGAAAGTATAATATACGATATGGTTTTTTTTTTTTTTTTTGTCTTTTAACAATTTCCATAGGTAAAGTATTCTGTGTTAGAAATTTAATTATCTTAGACAGTATTTTTTTCCACCTAAATGATCAATGCAGAAAACCCGGAATGGTACTCTACCAATTCATGTGAAAATCAGCCATTTATTTCCATCTCTCTAACGTGTTTTTAGCTATGACCATCTCAGTTTTTTGTCTATTCTACCACACCTTTTTAGATAAGGCTATGTTACATTTTGAAGTTTATTTCATGATTATTTGTTTCTTTAAATTTTCTCTTCTCTGTTTTAATTTTGATATTTTTCCATTTCCTTTGAAATGTTCTAGATTATTAAAATAGACTTATAGTTAATATGTTATTGTAACACTATAAATAAACCCTTACTATGTGGCCATGGCTCCTTTCAACTTTTTATTGTGTTTTCCCTCTTTCATTCTTTATTTGATTTGCTTCTGATAAAAAAAATCTCATTGGTTTGTATTCTATTTTTATTGGTTTCTTTCATCTAAAGATCAAAGACTTGATGATCAAATGTATCATTTTCTTTACTCTAATAATTTTTTTCTTTCTGAAAACTTTCTTCGTTCTTTCTTAGCACTCCCTACCCCTTTTCTCATTTCTAGAATAGAATTATATGTTCATATACTTTTACTCTCCTATACTTATTTACAAACATTATGAATTTGTCTCATACTTCAGGTTTGGCTGAATACCTTGCAGTGTTTGTTATACTTCGAAAAATGTTCTGATGACTCAACCATGTACCTAAGAACTATTAGGCGATTACTTTCACAATGATTGATAGGTTGTTGTTGTTTTAGTTTATCTGAACTTTCATTATTAAAGTAAGACATTTTGTCCAAAAATGTTATTTGTCTAAGTTTTGGTTTGGGGAATTTCTTGAGGGATTTCTTTTACATATTAGTGTATGCCTCACTTTTTTATACAAGTACACATTTTGAAACAGTATTTGTGAAGTGTTTATTATTTTGCCATTTGTTTAATTTTAGGTCTCAAACTCTCCCTTTCTATACTCATATGTTCTTCTGGTCTGCCAAAGACGGAGAAAAGACTGTTAATCTCACATGTTGTTGGGGTTCATTGTGATCATTTCCTTATAAGTTAAAAATTTTTGCTTAACACACATATTGGTGATCTTTCTTATGCCTTCTTTGTCCAATACATTATTTTAATTTCTCAAAGAACATATAATTATACCTGACTTTTAATTCAATTTGACTAATGTATTTTAATTATCATAACTGGTATAAATTTAATTTTATGTTTTATTATGCTTTACTGAAAATAAAAAAATACATGCTATGTACCCAGTACAATGACACTATCATCTCATTTAACCATTTTAACAATACTATTGTTATCTCCCTTTCAAGATGTGAATTTTAGGATGTAATTAAATGATCTAACACTTGGGTAGTAAGCAGTAAGTTAGAATCTTCTGTTTGCTTTTTCGATCCTTCTTTTTAAACTCGTTTTGCTATATGCCATGGCTACTAAGTTATTTTGCTAATTGCATTAGTTGTTACCTTTTATTTTTAAAAACATTCGTATTACTATATTTCTCAAATATTTAATATCATTAAGTAGGGTTCAACTCACGTTAAGATACATTTTTGGATTGGATCACAGAGCAAACTCTAAGCTGAAAACAAGCTTCAGAAAGGATAAAAATATATTAACAAATATATATTAAAAAATAAAAACAAATAAAAAATAAAGATTGTAATTGATATTTGCCAAGATAGATTTCAGATAAAAATAAAGCTTTGAATAAGACAAAGACTGATTATATATATGAATACATAAATTTTTAAAACTTCATTTAAAAGATATTAAATAGAATATTTAAGTATTTCTAAAAAATAATATAAACACTACATATCAGACTCTATAGAATACAGCTAAAGCATTAACCACAGCATTATTCATAACTAAATGATGAATCAATATAGTGATTGAACATAAAGCCATTAAATAGTAAAGTATTCTGAAAAGAAGGAATGAAATACAGATGAAAATAGAAAATAAGTAGGTACAGAAAAATTACAGAAATAATAAATGAGTCAAATGCTAGTTCTTTGAAATGAACAGATAAATAGATTAACTATTAACTAATTTAAACAAGAAAATTAAAAGGAAAAAACAGAAAAAATAACTTAGGAGGCCATATAAATATTGAAACCTAGGAAATTAAAAAATAAAAACATTAGACTACTTTGCATATAGATCTACAACTTAAATGAATTAGATAATTTCTTAAGTAAATATAATATACTCAAATTGACCAAAGAAGACAAAGAAAATTAAACCAGACTAACTTTCCTAGAATAAACAAATTTATCAAAGACCTATGACTACATCCTATGCCATCCACACCTCCAAGAAAAGCACCAGAGCAAAACGGTATCACAAGGAAATTCTACCAATTAAGCAAAAACCAGATAATCTCAATGCTACTAAAATTGTTTAAGAGCATGAAAAAAGAAATATGTTTTAAAAGAAGTAAACATTGGTAACTATATACAATGTTTACTGAGTATTAGAAAGAAACTAGAGATTGATGAAAAAGCTAAATAAAATATTAACACAGAATTTTAGCATGTTAAGAAATAATAAATCATGACCAAGTTTATTGCAGGAATATGAGTGTAGTTTAATATTAGGAAATCAATATAATTCACATATTAACTCCTAAAAAAAAATCTTATGATCACCTCCATTAATGCTAAAAAGGCATTCAATAAAATCCAATACCTACTCCTGATTTTTAAAAGTGAAAAAAAAAAAAACAGTTAATGGAAGAGAAATCAATGAATATTTCCTTAATATGGTAAAGTATATGTACCTCATTACAAAAGTCAGCATCTTTTTAAAATGAGGAAACATTTTTCCACTAGAGTCAGGAAAAATGAAAGTATACAAAATGTCACTAATATGATTTTATAGAAGATACTGTAGGTGTTAGTAAATGCAATCAGGCAAGAGAAATTATGAGGCATGAGCACTGGAAAAGAGATAAGTTCTCTCTATTGGCATATGATATGATAGTGCACTTGATCAAAAACCGAGAGAAACAATGACAGTAAGAGAATTTATTGGAGGCACAGGATATAAAATTAATATATTAAAATCAATAGCCTTCATGTAGCATACTGTAACTCATTAGAGGACACAATGAAAGAAGATTTCAAATAGGGTAAAAGATGCACTACCTAGGAACATAAATAAGAAAAGCACAAAATTTAGAAAGTTCAAATATACCTGGATATCACAATAATAAACAATAAATAATAAATAGACATTAGTGTTCTTAGGTAGGATAATTCTACATCATGAGGGTTTAGGTCTAAAGTTAGTATATAAATCAAATGCAATCTCACTAAAAATTCCTGTAGAAAACTAATAAAGACCAGATAGGAAAACCCTGAAAGAGGAAAAAAGGTAAGGGATAACTCTGCCAGATATTACAACATAATGTGTAAAATTGTTGTTAAAACAGTGTTAAAGCTGTGAAAATTTGGCACATGATAGATAGGCCAATGGAGTAGAATGAAAATCTAGAAATAGATCCTAAAATATAAGATAAAATGTGGTATATGTGGCTTCTAAAATAAGTGTGCATGTGGTGGGGGAAATACAGACTTAAAAATTTGAGATATCTGGCTAGCCATTTAGTAAAATACAAATGGGTCATAAATCTATATTTGAAACAAAAACTATAGATCTACTAGTGTAAAACAAAGATGAATTCCTTTATAATCTGGGAACATGAAAAGCCTTTCTAATATGATTCAACATTCAGAATTGGTAAAAGATCTAATTACTAAATTCAAATATATGTTTAAAGTCTGTGTGTATGGGGTAAGAGAAGCTCTGTAAAGTAAATTCAAAGTGACAAACTAGAAGAAAATATTACCAGCTTTTTTCTTAAAGGGATAATCTCCAAATAAATAGCTCTTAAAAATTGGAAGGACCAAAATTAACAGATAAAATGTAAATAAATATGAGGATCATTTCAAAGGAAAGGCAAATTATCCATAACAATATGAATACATGTTTAGTGTCACTTACATGAAGACAAATGTAAATCAAGATTACACTGAAATACCGCTTCTTACTAGCAGAGTGGCAAAGGTTCAAAAGTTTGACTGTAAACTCAGTTGGCAAAGCTTTGGAAAACAATCCTTCTCATGTGTTACTGATAAGCATGAGAAATTATACAAATCCACTAGGATTATTTGGCACTACCAGAAAAAATAAGTTATTTTCTCTTTGACCCAGAAATTCCACTGATTAAAATCCACCCTTAAGGTAGTTCTCTACAAATATGAAGCAAAATGCACACAAGGCTTCTTATGTAGGTTATTTATAACAGCAAAAGAGTGGGCATCAAATAAATGTCCATCAAAAAGGGGCTGTGGTGTACCCTCAATGAGCCTATTTGATGAGCTTATTTGTATAAATTCAGTTTTTTTTTTTTTTTTTTTAGATCAAGAAATAATTCTGTCTACATCACTGTGCATTGTGATGCTTCTGCTTCTTCCTCTGGAAAACGAATAATTCTTAGATAGGATTTTTGTGCCTTCTTTTTACATGTTATCTTAGTTTTTAATCTCTCTGAATTCTGGATAAGCGTCTTAAATTTATCCTCCATACCACTGACTTGATTTTCTGTAATCAGATCCAATTGGGACTACCTCCAATGTGGATTTTTATTATGCCACTCTTTTATGCTGCCAGCACCCTTTCTATCTTAACTCAGTTTTATCTTTAAGGCTTCTTGCTTCTGCTTCCTATAATTCATTTCCTCTTGCATTATTTTGAGGACAACAAGCTGCTGCTTGATTTTTTTTGTAAGTATATATTTTTCTTGTGAAGGTTATTTTCAGTTATTTTTTTCCCTTGACTATTAAGTGTAATTTCCTTTTTCTTTATATGGAGGTAGTAATTCATAGATGTATTTTTATTTGTCTTGAGTGGGCAGAGTGTTTACCCTCAGGGTATGATGACACGTCTCACAGCTGCCGTCACTATTTACTTGATGGTAGGTGGTGTATCCTCTTATATCTCAGCCTGAAGCATCACCCTAAGCTTGATTTGCAATTTGTAAAGTAGTCCTATAAACTGAGCTTCCATCATCTGCTGCTTCAATGCTAAACTTCTCCTGTTCCAATTTTCATTTACTGTTGGAAGTCTTCTTTGAACATAATAATGCTAAATCCTTACTTCTTCCCCAGTACTGCTCCTTGCTTTTTTTTCAGTTCTATACTTCTGAATATAGTGTTTGAATCAACATAGTTCTACTTAGATATAAGAGGGAGAGAAGCCAGTACTTGTTAGAGGTAGGGCTGTTCACTGTAGTTTGAATTTTTGTGCATATCCTATCTTATTTGGGAGATTTATTTTGGTCCAGAGTATGGATTGTTTTATATATAGTACAAGAATGTATCATGAATTATTAAGCAGAAGTCTTACCCAGATTTAGACCCATAGCCTTTTTTTTGGTTCACTTTGAATCATGAGTACTTTAATTGGTGATCAGTAGGAACAATATTACATATATCTTACGTACCACCATTTTAACCCTAAAGCCGCAGAGCATTTTCTAAAGTTTTCTTCTTGTTTCAATGAAAGATAATGTCCAGAGACATCTTCTTCGAGATCATAGGCATTAACTTCTTTATTGGCTCTTCTATAATAATTTTGTACGTAATAGTCTTTGTGTGCCTTTCTTCATTCCTTCCATTTGTCCTTCCTCATTTTAAATGAATAGAGATCAATACAGACATGGTGTTTAAAAACTGTCTGACTTTTCCTTGATTCCCAGCATTGTTCATCTGGGTACTGGTCAGATCTTCACTTGAAGGGTGTGTTAATGTGCATAACCCCTTGCCTGGCTGTCAGATGTTAGCAGGTATTTGTTCATTGTGACTTTGCCATACTTAAAATTGCCTACTTCAGTACCTGTTTCTGTAACTGGCACAGGCAGTCAAAGAAAAAAAAAATTGCCATCTTCAACTTACACTCATGAGTGCTCAAGTATCGTGTAAAGGGGACAGCCTCTTCTCAGTTCCAACCTAAATTCTAAATGACAGTTTTTCTAATTTACATATGTATGTATGTATATGTGTATATACATATATATGTATGTCTACACACACACACATTGCAAAAGATACTAATAAAAAGTGATTATAGTGATAGACATTTCCAAAAATGAGAACTGCTATGGATCAAAAGAGAGTGTCCACTGTGATTATTAGGGCTGAAGCTGCAAATCTGCTGAACTCAGTACAGCTGCAGATGGCACTGAGGTATTCTATTGCTCTGTGGGAGTTAGAGACACGATATGTGATATTCCCAATATCCCCTCAGGGTAGGAGCCACCAAGAACCAACATTACACCTACTTTTGGATGAGGAAGCCAAAAGCGCCTGTGGAGGAAAATAAAAGTCTTTATTACACAAAGATAGTGGAGCACAGAAGAAGCAGAGAGAAGGAGCAACAAAACTTAAAAACCCTGCCTAGCTTGAGACTCTAAATCACAATTTGAAAACATGTTGGTAAATTAATAAGAAAGCAACCTTTAAAAAAAAATCAACAATTGAGAGTTATTTACTACAGAAAAACTAGAAATAGAACAACCTAAACGTTGAAAATATGTTTAGGAATCTTCAAGAGTTAATGGAAGATTTTCTATATATACACATATGTATATGTATGTATACATATTACGTATGTCTGTACACATACCAACTTTCAAGGAATTATAAAACAATACAAGTAGTAATAAAACTGGAATTGTTGGGGAACATGAACTTTCTCTGCTGCAGTGTTCTTGCACCCATTCTTCAGCTTCTAAAATGTTGAGACACTTATTTACAGGCATCAATAGCAGAGGAGTCTTGCTGATCTGACCAATTACTGGATCGAGTTGGTTCTTTCTCCAACTCCCTGGGTGTCTAGAGGCAGTTATACTGGTAGCAGTTGATTCCAACACACGTCCAGAGGAAATTGCTCTTATCAAGCCGTGGGTCAGTTGAGTATTCTGGAAATCATTCTAGACCTAGAACACACGTCTTTAACTCTTCCAATAATTTTTATAAGCCCTTAATTTCCTGAGTTGAATCACTTCCTACTTAACAATACTTAGAGACCCTAAGGATGGGAATATGGTTTGGCGATTTGACATGATTTGGTTTGAAATCTGGTTTTCCATTACCATTAGGAATAGGGAGATCTGTAGTATACTGGGGTAAAATAAATGATTACATTATTATCTAAAATTGTATGGATGAGATGTCTAAGGCTAGTCTTTGGCAGAACAAGCATTTGCTGTTATAGACGATTAAAAGAAGAACGGAGTATACAGGGCTGGCTCTCTCTCAATACAGTAAAGAGAATAAAGAAAATAACACTTGAATGCCTTGGCAAGGTCAGAGACCAAGGGGTTTCTATGAGGGCCCTAAAAGTATCTCTTATTCCTTCTAATTTGAAAGCCTCTCAGCTGGAAATTAGATGCATAGCTAGAATCCGCTGTTTGTTGAATTTCAATGTAAGTTCAATTCACAGCTTTGCCAGATTTCTTACATAAATGTCAGAACATTTATTGGGAGAGAGTGGGCCCCTGAGAATTAGAACAGGGACATTTAAACAGGTTTAGGAATGTCTAAGCCCAAACACCAAAACTCTAATGAGCCTCCTTGAATAGCATAAGCAACCTCTTCAGTGATTGAGACGTTTGTCCTGCCTCATGACCTTTCCTGAGAAAATTACCTGTCAAAGGTAGTCCGATTTTTTTCATACCCTTAAGCTCAGTTCTTCTCATTACTTTCAGAATCTATAGCTCAAATCATATTAGTCACACATGTGTATATTTTATTTAAAATATACGTGCAGTGTGTACATGTTTAACCATTTTATTTACAGTGATTGTGATCAGAAATGTTTGGAGATTATTGTACTAGTCAACAATATTCAAAGAAGCCCATTAAAGACCATATCTCCTTTAGGAAGGCCAGAAATGTAGAACAATGTTAGCATTAGTTAGAAAAATCATAGTAAGAATGGATAGCCAATATGACAGATGGATTCTAAACTAGAAAATCAGAAAGGCCAAAGAAGATTTGAGCAACAGGATTTGTGAGAGAAAAGAGAAAACCCTTTACCAACTTGAGACTGTACATTATTTGCAAACCACCACATAATATTTCTAAAAAACTGTACAATAAATTGCAAAGGAGGAATGAATTAAAACATAGCAACTCACACAATCTTCTTAAAGTCCAATATAAATAATTTGAATGTAATAACAGTAATGGAATAAAAGATCTAAATGACAGGGTTTATTGTCAATAAGAAGAATATTACAATACTGAATTTATAGTCAGAAACAGTATTTACATTGCATACTTATAACAAGCCTGAGAAATAGATCTTTTTAGCCCCATTTGTTGGATTAGAAATCTGAGGCTGAAAGAGACCAACTTGCTCAAGGTCACACAATTAATAAAAGTGGCAATAGGCTAATTAAGTATACATCTATTGACTCATGAATCTTTGTACCACAGAAGAAAGAATAAGCAGCTCTTATGTTACTACATCAAAATTTTTAAAACTACATTTTTAATAAAATTTATTTTTTAACAGTAGTTTTAGGTTCATAGCAAAATTGCCCAGAAAGTTTTCCCCTATAGCTCCTTCCCCACACAGCACAACCTCCCCCTGTATTAACATCCTGAATCACAGTGGTATATTCGTTACAATATATGAACCTACATTGACAAAACATCACCTAAAATTCATAATTTACATTAGGGTTCACCCTTGGTGTTGTACATTCTGTGGGTTTTGACAACTATATAATGACATGAATCCATCACTGTAGTACCATATAGAATCGTTTCACTGCCCTAAAAATTCTCTGTGCCTGGGAATGGAAGAGAAATTCCTTAACTCAATAAAGTATATCTACAAAAACCCTATAGCTAACATCAAACGTGATGGTGAGAAACTTGAAGTTTTCCCACTCACCATTCCTTTAAACATCTTATTGGAGGTCTTTGCTAGTGCGATTACACAAGAAAACGAAATAAACTATACAGATTAGGAAGGAAGAAATAACACTGTTTGCAGATGACGTGATCAGCTATGTAGAAAAACTTGAAAGAATTGACAAAACAATTCCTGGAGCTAATAAGCAATTATAGCAAGGCTCCAGGATACAAGTTAACATACAAAAGTGAATCACTATATAATAGCAACGAACAAGTGGAATTTGAAATTAAAAACACATCACCATTTATATTAGCACCCCCAAGGTTAAATACTTAGGTATAAACCTAACAAAATATGTGCAAGATATACATGAGGAAAATTACAGAAATCTGATGAACTAAATCAAATAACTAAATAAATGGAGAAACATTCCATGTTCATGATAGAAATATTCAAGACTGTCAAGCTATCAGTTCTTCCCAACTTGATCTACATATTCATCTAATCCCAATCTAAATCCCAACAAGTTATTTTATGGATGTCAATAAAAAGATTCTGTATTTTATATGGAGAGGCAAAAGACAAGAATAGCTAACATAATATTGTATGATTCTATCTCCTGTTGAAGCTTTCTACAGAATTTTTCTGTTCCATCATTGTATTCTTCAGCTCCAGAATTTCTATTTGGTTCTTTTTGAATAGTTTCTATATTTTTATTAAACTTCTCATTTTGTTCATGGATTGTTTTCCTGATTTCATTTAGTTGTCTGTATTCTCTTGTATCCCATTGAGCTTCCTTAAAAGTTGATTTCTTTGTCAGGTCATTTGTAGATCTCCATTTCTTTGGAGTGGTTACTGAAGCTTTCTTAGTTTCTTTTGATGGTGTCATGTTTGCCTGATTCTTCATGATCATTACAGCCTTGCATTGGTGCCTACTCATCTGAAGGGGAATATACCTTTTATAGTTTTTACAGGATGGTTTTGGCTGGTAAAGACATTTCTCCTATAAGGTCCCTGGGCTGATGGGATTATCTCTGGGAGACCACTCAAGTGGGGTTGGAGCCTGGTCACATGGCTGCTGCTTTGCCCAAGTGGGGTTCACGATTGTTGGGCCTGTTATCAGAGGCTTAGGTGGGCATGCACCCTGTCTGTCTCTGGACAGGTGGAACTGCCTCCAATACCTTGATCTGTAGGGCTGGTGTTGGGACAAAGGTCCACAAGTGGGTCCTCAGATGGCCAGCCTTTTAGCAGGGGAATGGATGGATGTGGCTCATGTCAGTTCCCTGGGAGGGATCCCGCCAGGTCACTGGACATGTTGCTGGGCAGTCAAGATTGGCTTGGAAATCTGTCTGCGTGGGGCTGGATCGAAGTCACAGAGCCTCTTCAGACCACAGCTGTGACTGAGGTCTGCAGGGCTACCTCTGGGGCACATAGACTGTCTTCCTTGGTTCTCTGGGTGGGCAGGACTGCTCTTGAACTGCAGCTGAGACAGGGAGATGGTTCACAGGCTCCTACAAGGTACCCAGTCAGAATTAAGGTTGGTGTACCTGTTACCCAAGGCATGGATAGGCAGAACTCTTTCCAGATCCACTAGTGGCAGGACCAAGACCAAATGGGGCTCTAGCTGAATCCTTTAGGGGCTGGGGCTTTTTCTGGGCTTGTAGCCAAGACCATACTTGGTACTCCTGGCACCTGAGCACAGGCCTGCCTTCTCAAAATGTTCTTCCACTACCTTGGGCTCCACCAGGATTTTACAAGCTCCTACCTGGATCTCAAAGCTCCCACAAAGGCATTTTTTTTGTCTGTGGGTGGTGCTAAATAATTGTTGCTGTTGGATGTGAGTGGGGGGCCTCCTATTTAGCCATCTTGCTTATATTGTCATTTCACACATCTTGATAAGTTGTGTTTTTATTTTTGTTCAAAATATTTTTAAGTTTTTCAAGATTTTTTTGGCCTATGTGTGGGTTTAATCTCCCAGTGTTTGGGGATTCTTCAGCTATATTTCCGTTACTGATTTCTAGTTTAATTCCATTGTGGTTGGAAAGCAGACATGATGTGATTTTTATTCTTTCAAATTTGTTAGGATGTGTTTTATGGCACAGAATACGGTCTGCCTTGGTGACTATTTCATGTAAGCTTGAGAACAAGGTATATTCTGCTGTTGTTGGATGAAATAGTCTATAGATGTCAATGATACCTAGTTGATTGATGGTGCTATTCAGTTCAACTATATACTTACTGGTTTTTCTGCCTGTTGGATCTGTGCATTCCTCATAGGGGGGTGTTCAAGTCTCCAATTATAATAGTGTGGATTCATCTCTTTCTCCTTGCAGTTCTGTCAGTTCTTGCCTCATGTAGCCTGATGCTCTGTTGTTAAGTGCATACACATTAAGGATTGTTACGTCTTCTAGAAGCATTGACGGCTTTATCATTATGTAATGGCCACCTTTATCCCTGATAACGTACTTTGCTCTGTAGTCTGCTCTGCCTTAAATTAATATGGCTACCCCACCCTTTCTTTTGATTAGTGTTAGCATGGTGTATCTTTCTCCATTCCTTTACTTTTAATCTATATGTGTGTTCATATGTATGTGTCTTAAAGTAGGTTTCTTGTAGACTACATATATTTGGTTCTTGTGTTTTGATCCACTATGACAATCTCTATTTTCTAGTTGGTGTATTTAGACCATTGATATTTAAAGTGATTTTTTATATAATTAGAAATATATATCATTTTGTTACTGTTTTCTACTTGTGGTCCATGTTGTTTGTTCCTATTTTTTTTTTTTTTCCTCTCAACACTTAAAATATTTCACTTTACTCTCTTCTTGCTTTCATGGTTTCTGAGTATACGTGGAATGCAGTTTTTTCTTTGCTTCTCAATAGGTAAAGTATTTCTCCACCACACCCCTCACACGGCTTTTTAAGGGATTTTTTCTTTATCTTTGATTTTCTTAAGTTTGAAAATGATATGACTACGTGTAATTTTTTGGCATTTGTCTTGCTTGGTGTTGTCTGAGATTCCTGTATCTATGGTTTGCTGTTTGACATTAATTTGAGAAAATTCTCTGTTTTTGTTTCAAATGTGTCTTCTGTTTCTTTCTTCCTTCATTCTCCACCTGAACAAAACTTTTCAATCCTTTTGGGTTAACCATTCCAGTTGAAATCCTAAGGACTCTTAACCAAACTTCCTAGAGTATCTTCAGCTACCTGGGCATTCACACAGTGCACAACTTCTAATTATATTCATCATTAATTTGTCTGAATAAATCTCAGATTTATAAGATCATATGACAGACTTTCAAACTTCTTCTATTCCATATACCCTCATGTTGATCAACCCATATCAAGTCCAGTGATCAAGAAGAGAACGTTAGAGTTGAAGTAAATAAGATTTAAATGTAGGTGGAAACAGTTGATATTTACCTCATTAGTTTTCACTGCAGGCAAATCATTGCCTCATTGTTTTATGTACAGATTAAGTAGTATTGGCTCATTTGTGAGAATCACCTCCAAGAGAATAAAAGCAACTTTTACCTCTCTTATTTTCAGTAAGTTGTCAGTACTAATCTTGCCATTCAACTATCCTGAATCCTGGTTGGTGAAGGTTTTTGGCTTTATTTCTGCCTTTGCTTTCAAAGATATTTATTTATTTAGAATACTATTTGGGGTACAGAAAGTAATATTAACATTTAACTTACTCTGGTTTTTTTCTCTGAAAAAGGAAACTGTTCTACTATCATTAATATTTTGTGCATTGATTACCATTTCAAGAAACATTTCTCCTACATAGTGATATATTGTCAAGAAATTCTCAGCAATTCTGACTTGTATCTGAATCAATCAAATTAATGGGATTGAATGTTACAGTAGCTGAAGTTACTGAGTTCTCTCCTTTTTTTATCTGCAGCTGAAAGTTATTGCAAGACAACTGTATTTCCAAATCTCATGAAATTTTAACTTGTTTGAAGGTTAAAATTACAGTGCTGCTTCACCAAATGCAACCCACTTGTCTTTGTTGTTTGTCTTACATTTAAATATGGCTCTTGGCATCAGTAATAAGATTTTTGAAACACCCTGTTAATGTTCATGTGTAAGAAATATCGAACACAGGAGCTTACCTATCATCAGAAGGTTAGACTATTTTTGCCTTTTCTTTCAGATTTCAACTTTAATAGGCACAGTACAGGACAAACTCTTCAGTCTTAAACTTGTTAACTTTATTACACTTATTACTCATGAAATGAAAGTATGGTTAAGCACAAAACATATTTCTTCAAGTTAAAATATTTTGTAAAATTGTATTTATGTAATGTTGTTAGTTTTATACATAAGTACAATGTGAAACATTTTTCTGTTTTTCTTGTCTCTATGTGAAATAGTCTGCTGATAAATGGTCCCCACCATATTGGGTCATTAAATTAGGCATTACAGTCTTGAACTTTTCTTGCTTTACTTTAGTTGTACACTCATATCATTCAAAAATTTGTTTAAAAGTAGCATAACTTTATTTATTATACTTCATCTTTTTCCAAAATGTGTTGTCCTTGTTATGTTTAGATTTCTGTAACTAATGAAAAAGTAAAGCAAATAATCTGATTAAAAGTGAGTGTTTGCAAAGATTATACAAAAGTTTTACATTTTGCCTTATTTAGGAAATGTGTTTTCCCCTTTCTATGGAAAAAATTTTCAGGCTTAATTTGTCTGAACTTTTGATGATTATAATAGAAGTGGTACAGAAGCATCTTCAGCAGATGAACCTAACTGCTACCTAGAAGGAAAAAGTTCTCATAGGAAAAGATCAGACAAATGATAGAAAGTGATCTCCATACGGAAGAGAAACATATACAGGAACACCTTTCATATCTCAGGCTTCTTTTCTGTATGATTCTTAATTTGTGGTGGCATTCAGTGTAGAAATAGGACATTCTACAAAGCTTGTGGAAATGCTGCTTCTTGATACATCTTTCTTTACAACTAAAATTGATGAAATCTCATACAAGATTTATTCCAAAACTTACTGTGTAACAAAAATATTTTTCCCCAAAATAATGAGAAAATACTTTATGAATTTGTTTAATTTCTCTACATAGTCCTTCAGATTTTCCTTCTGGTACCAAAAACGATGTGTTCAAATAAGTGATCACTAACTGGAAGCACCTTTTAATTTAATGAGACTGGCTTCTTTTTTGAAATTGTAGGTTTTAAATCCAGATAATACCGTGTAGCTTCAAGAAAATTTAACTATACTTACTCAATATTTTGTAATAACCTATAAGGGAAAAGAATCTGAAAAAAATTAATATATACAAATGTATAACTGAATCACTTTGCTGTACACCTGAAACTAACACAACATTGTAAATCAACTATACTTCAATAAAAAAGAAATTTTAGTACATCTACAGCAATGTTTCTAATGCATTACAACAAAGCTTTCAAATGTTGTTTAAACTAGATAAAGACTTTTCTTATCAACAAGTTTTCTAGAGATATATTAAATATTTGATTGTTGATTTCTTTGGAAACTTTTTTATGTCTATTTACCTAATTTGTATATTCAACAATAATTTGCATATTCAACAACTTATTGTTCCAGTTACTGTGGCTGTGTAAGAAATTATCCCAAATCTAATAATATGATCATGACTTCTATGAGTCAGGAAATCAGACAGGGCATAGAGGGTATATAGCTTGTTTTTGCTTTACAATGTCTGGGGTCTCAGCTGGAGGACTGCTAGACTGAGTGATAAATTCACCTAAAGGTCTATTTACTCACAGGTCTGGTGGTTTGTACTGTCTGTCAGCTGAGGCCTCTGTTAGGGTAGATAAAAGATGGCTGTCTCATATTCAGGCATTCTATCCATAAGCCAAGTAGAAATCAAATGAAAAGCGTAGCTCGGAAGGGGAAATTCTTGTTAGGGAATCCAGCAATGTAGAATATGGGTACTCTAGGTAAAATCTGGAGAAGCAAGCATTATTTAACTGGGAACAGAGCTGCTACCAGTAAAATTGTGGTTTTATTATTAAGGCATATTAGAATGTGTATTATGTGGGCAACTATCCATATTTGCACTCTTGGTATTCGCTAAGCCTGCCCTAAAATTCTCTTAAGCTTTGAGCTTTGCTTTGCCATACAATTTTATCTGCTACAAAGCTTCTAACTCAATTCCTGCTTTCTAGGGCTAGAGATAATTATATTCTAGTCTGAACCATATTTGAAATGAGTTGTTTATCATTCTGTCTGTGTTCATCCCATCTTCGTGATAAATTTAAATTCAAGGTTATAGTTATGGCTGCCCAATCACCAAGCTGGAGATAAAAATAGGGAAATTTTGTTTCCATGTCCCCTTAGTTGCATCTCGTAATCCAGCAAACTTTCTTTTATTAATTGATTAGTTATAGATTTATATGTTACCTGTAGAACTCGTCACATTTTGAAAGTGGAAAGTTTTCATATGTATCCAGTGTAGTTCATTTCTTATAAACTTATTTAAAAAATAAACATAACTTTCTCTTACAAACATATACTAAATTAGCAGTTAACACTAACTCAAAACACTAAGAATCAGTAATTGAGTGCAAGGTGATCTGATGGGAATTAATAACTAGTTCTCTTTTACCAATTCATTCTCTGTCAAACTTTCATTTTGTGCTTTGATTTTAAATTTGAGTTTTGCTCTCAATTTCCTTAGGAGAAAATATATACCCAGAAGTGGTGTTTTGGTTTTAAAATCGCCTATTGCTAGCACTGAATGTGGACAGTATTACAACAAATAGACTAAAACCCAAGTTAGTTAGTCACTCTTAACCTTACTGAGATTTTAGTATCCAAGTAATCTATTATCAGTAGAATATACACTGCCAATTGTCTTTTAAACATTTTAAATTGATTTCTTTCTCTTGTGTTACGGGTGAACAGGATAGCTGAGAAAAGTTGTGGTCTGGAGCCAAACCAAAGTTACTTGGCAGACATCATATCCATGAATTTAGTGTTTTATTACTTATAAAATAAAAAAAGCTTATGAAGTGACCACAGTTTACCAGTTGTTGAGCTAGACCTTTGAGAGAGACACAAATTAGTCCTGTTTCAAACTTAATGGAAAGCATAGAGAACATAGATAATTATGGTGCACATAATAAGTACTATTTATATAAGCACAGTTTGTTATGGAAACCCTGTGATTTTTGCCATTTGAACACATTGGGACAAATTGAAATTTGACTAATACAAGATAAACAGCAGGAGCCAAATCCTTGTATGTAAGTTAAATGTTGTTCTATTAAATACATTTTTATTCCTTTTTTTTTTTTTTTTTTACATTTTTTTTTTTTTGCCTATCAAAGCTAGTAAATGTGAATCTTGGTAGGACTTAGTGCAGGAAATACAGTCTTTATAAGAGTTTAATCAAAATAGAAGGCTAGATTGAAGAACAGAGTGGGAAGCTAGAATAACAGATGAGAAATGTACAGTTTATGTGAGTCTGGAATAAGGATATGGCTTCTATATTTGACCAAAGAGTATGAGAAGAGAAAACAAGTTAAAAAACTTTTCATCTCCACCATTCCATAACCTTTATAACTTTAATAAACTTTATAACTTTAATGCTGAAACTACTCTTAAAAGTATGACATTATTTTAAATCAGAACTTTCAATTATATTTTTATCTCCCTCCTTAAATTTCCAAATCATATCACAAAATGCATTTCTTCCCCGCTCCTCCTTTTGAAATTTGAGACTCAAGTATTTTGCCTTAAATTGGAAATGAACTGTATAATTTACTATTTAATATTAAAAACGCTATCACATCCAATTGAGGACCCATAAGAAATCTAAAAGAATGTGCTAAAGGCCAATCATTACTTATTCAAGGTATATGTTCCATCCCATAGAGGACTCATGAAAGTCGGGTTCCAAAGCATTTTTTAAAAATTCTACTCAATTTAACCAAACTTCTTCACTGCTTAGTTCCTTTTTCATCTTTTAAATCTAAAGTCCCTTAGACTTAACTAGTCACTACTTTTCTCCATTTTCTTCATTTCTCCTATATCCTCTCAGTCTCCATATCCTCTTTGGTTACCCTCCCAATGTGCCTACCTTTTCTCTGAATCTCTAATATACATTACCAGTGAGCCAGATAACTTCACCTCCACTCTGCAGAAATTCAGGGATTGGGGTGGGGAGTAGGGTGTAGAAAAAGTCAGATCTCACAGGTAGATCATACTCTGGACCGTCAAGTCCTTCACACAACCAAGATGGAGTAATGGGGTTTCCCCTATCTCCTCTCTCTTGATCTCTGTTATTATAACCAAATAACCCCTCCATCAGATCATTCAATTCTTGTTGGGATTTTTCTTACTCAGATAAGACTGGAGAGGAATACTTGTTAAGTCACAAAACTAGTAACTTTATTTACCTGCTTTTCTCTCTAATTTTGATTTGGCCTTTGAAAATTTTTCAACAAATTGTTGTTAATAAAACTTTCTTAAAATAGACTATTTACATACATTTCCCCATACAAATATTTAATTATATTTCTAACTCTATGTTCCATAATATGGAAATTTTATAGATGTAGTGAACACTAATTCCAGTCATATTCAAAGGGTGCTGACATAGATGTTTTCCTGATATAAAACCTCTTTGTCTTACTCTTTTCATTTGAAGATGTTGACAATTCTTGCTTGATTTGAAGGCTTATACACATTCTTTTTTGCCCTCTGTGAGGAACTCTCTTGTTCATTTTGCTCTATGGCTGTTGGCTCTTCCTTCTCAGATTTTTTTTTTCCATTTTCCTTCTTATTCACATCTTCAAATGGGAAATCAAGTCCATGTCCTTTTTGGGACTGGATAGCTTTCTCAGACTGTTCCTGCCCTTAGAAGTTTGAGAAACCAAGATGTGTTTTAAGCCTAGACAATTTTAGACCAATCTATGGTTTCTTTGGCAATCCATCTCCCTTAAAAACTTAGTAGGCTTCTTGTTTAATAAATATCAGCCCTTAAAAGGTATTTCCTCTGAGTTATTGTATCATATAAAAAGAGTTACTATTTACTACATTTATAATATGATTGCCTTGAGTCTCCTTAATTTTTGAAAACTCTTAACAGAAGGTATGGAAGCAACATCTTTAGTTCCCTCTTTATTGCAAAGCTGAGTTTAAATTATCTTTGTTACTTAAAATACTTCAATTTTATCTCCTAGTGTTTGTTATCTCAGGGCACTTGGTTTGTCACATACTACAAATTCCAAAATTCCTTGTATGTCTCCATTTCTTTCATTTTAACCTACAAATTAGCCAGTTCTTATCTCAGCTTACTAATTTTTAAATAATACCCTGTCAAAAGTAGATAACAGCAGTTAACTCAGATGAGTAACATTCAGTTTTCTAAAATCATTTCTTAGGATTTCAGATTCATTAGGTTTATGATCTAGTTTCCCAAACATTCTTTGTCACTACAAGCAGTAGAAAGATCACTATCAGCAAAGCAAGGCCACATATTTTAGTTATTTGTTTCAGAAGCTTCTGACTTATAGGATTCATTTCTGTATTAGGATAAGCTGAAATATGTTACAATAAAAAGACTACCTTAAGATCTCAGTGGCTTAAGAGAACAAACATTTGTTTCTTGTTTCTGCAGAATCCACTGCAGGCCTGGATGAGTTTCCAAGGAAATAGTCATACATGCAACAACCAAGTAATCTAGCATGACTAGAGTCCCTACAATGTTATAGTTCCACCATCTGGAATGCGTAGCTGTCATTGTTGTCATGAGGAGGATAGAGAGCACTAAAGGGTCTCACACAGCAATGGAAAGCTTCTACCCATAGATGATGTACATGACTCTCTCTCACAGCCCAGTGGCCAGATCTGATCACTTGTCACATGGATGTGATTGTCTGTAAAGGGGCAAGCAAGTATAATCCTCTTCTACACTCAAGAGAGAAGACTTGGATGTGAATAGGCTATACCACACTCTCATATCCTGCTTTTGCAAATTTCTGCCTCTTATCCTATGAAAGTAAATCAGTATCCTTCTTAGAAAGTAGAGACAGAGGTATCATGTGAGTATGATCTCCTCACATGAGTAAAATTAAAATCTAATACCATCAACTACGGACTAAATATTTAGATCATTTCTTCATTCCAGATGTTAGTTGCTATCAGACAGCTTATTAAGGTGTACATTAAAATAGACTGGAAAGCTTACACCTAATGGCTTCAGACTTGGTGCAGTAGAATTTCTTCATGACTTTTTTGGTTCTATTTTGTTCTCCTTCTCTGTACATTATTGAACATGATGTGAAATGTCTTCTCTTTCTATAGCTTATACATACAGTGTATTTCCCTCCCTCCCCCTCCCTTCCTACCTCTCACTCTCCCTCCCTCCCTCCCTCTTTCTCCCTCCCTCTCCCTCTCTTTTAGTAGCTATATAAATGGCAGAATTTACTGAGTTCGGAGCAAAGTAGGTTTATATTGCAATAATACTACTCTCAAGTTAATACTAGTCATCTCTATTTTTAAAAAAGCTCTCCTTTAACAGTTCTTCAATCAGCCCCTTTTCTGCTCTTTATCCTCTTACCCTCGTTCTATCACCTCTTTTCTCATTGCTGCCCTTCTCTATCTGGAGTGAGAACATTCTTATTTTATTTTCTGTCCAATTCAGTAGCCTCTGCAGCATCTAACTCCAGATTTAGGACCATATTATTCCCCATTCTCTGGGAGTGAGGGTGGAGTTCCATAGCTTCATTTATACCAAGATAAAGATAGATTTCTTCTGGGGTTGGCATTCAGCACTCAGTAGCTTGATTACTGACTTCCAGTTAGGACCAAGGAAGGTATCATATAACCCTTGCTTCCAGAAGCAACAGTGTTCCTTCAGTTAAAGCATCAAATAAAACCACTGTAGGAGGAGGAATCAGATTTTATTGATTTACTTAAAATTTCAGTTATAAAAAGAACTAGTTAGATATATTTATTAATATCTAGGATCTTATGAATAAATACCCAAGAATTATAAATACTGATAAATTCTGAATTAATGTAATGGAGTTTTCAGAGCTTATAAATGCCCGACTTATTATTACAGAACTGTCCAAATTAAGACTTTCAATATCAAAGGCAAAATTTATTTCCTAATTACAAAAGAAGAAATGTTTAACAAGTAATAATTTCACAATTTTCATATGTATTTATTTTGAAAAAGACCACCTTACTTTCAAGATCATCGTATGCTTGATCCAATGTGACACATCTGAAAACATATTCAATTCAGAATTCTAAAGAAGCAATATAGTCCCTTCATGTGACTTCTTAGTGGCAAAAAAATTAGATTTCATGCTTATGTATAAAAGAAAGAAAAACTTTAATAAAATACATCTTCAGGTTCATTTCTAATCAACCTTTATCACCTATTATTCACCCTATTAAAAATGGAGATGGCAAGCCTGACAGGCATGTCAAGATGAATCCCTCAAAGAGATACATGTCAACGTTTAAATAGAAAATATGGAAATGCTAAATTACAAAAAGTGCGTTTTTATTCTTTCCTTTATACAGAGATTTTAGGCAATGAAAGATAATGAGCAATTTCCTGGAACTTTGAACAGCAATCCAGTGATTAATTATTAGGACCATTTCCCCTTGCTCAACAATCTGCCTGCTGGATTGGGATGAGCTGATACGGACAGTTTTAATGACAAGATTATAAAAACTTTGAAAGCTATGTAATAAGTAATGAATAATTATATAACATTAAAAATTTTTATCAGACAATATAGACTTTAAAACAAAGGCCATAAAGAAAGATAAAGATAAAATTTTTTTGTGGTTATCTGGGGGTTTTTTTCCCTTTTTTAAAAAACATGGCTTCTTTGTTTCTTGATATCATTACACATTTTAAGACCATAGAATCTCTTTTTTGTTTCTTTAAATAAAAACTAGAGTCACAATATTGCTCGGAAGTACTTAATGAACATTTGGTTTTGACATGATTATGGGCAGAGAGTTGAGAAGCATAGGTTAGGAATAAAAAGTAGAAATGTGCAAAAATTCTCCATTGAAGGATATTATTATTTGTTCAAAATGAAAGCAAGAATGATATCTAGGGAATATATGCTACCATGTGAAATGTTAAATTTGTAGTTACTTCCTCATGCTCTTTTCTCTAAAAACCCTCCTGATTCCTTATTGCCTGAAGGTCCTAACCAGCTCAGCAAAGTGACCTCCAACAGCTCCTACTGTCTAAAGATCCTGTGATGGATGTGAAATTAATTGACACACACAGTACTTCAGTTAGGTGATTGAATATGACCAAGAACTGGTATCATGGTCTGTGTTATGTTAGGAAATGTAACATAGAAATGACCCTCATCTTAGCCCAAAATGTTAATCTATAATTAATTTCAATTCATATTTCCTGGTAATTTTGTTAAAAGAAATAATTAATTCTTATAGTTACTTTAATATTTTAGTATGTTTAAAACAGGTCATCATCAATCAAGAAACCTTAAAAAGCATGTGGGGATTGATAATAATAAACATAACTGTAAAATATTTTCATATCTTTAGATTCATTCAATATAATAAATGAATCTCAGATCCTTTTTAAATAAAAGAAGTTTAATATATTTTTTAAAAAAATAAAAATAAAATGCTTCAACTTTTAAAATGTTTTGTAGGAAAACTGGGATTATAGAAGTTATGCAGATTCTTTAAAACTCTTCAAATCTGTAGGGATAATGTTTCAGAAATAAAGATGGGAATCTAGATTTCATAGATGGAAAGATAATTTCTCCTTTACCTCTCTCGAGATTCAAACATTGAACAATTTTTGATTATGTAACAAAACCTTGTCAGTTATTACCCCACCAAATGAATTATAATAAGATGTAGAATTTATGATGAAAAGACAACTTTCCATCATGTTCCACCTAAGAAATCATTCATTGTAACACTGGTTCTGCCGCTTTGCCCTTTCTGCCAGCCATGATTAGCCTTAGCTTCTGAGAATGAGCCTGGACTGGGCAGCATCTGACAAGTACCATCCTTGCTGCTGTGACTGCATCAAGTTGGTTTCTTTCCAAAAAGTTGCTTCCTAGCCAAGCATACTCTTAGCAGATTGACCTAATACAGAAGATTTCTGGACTTCTGCCAAACAGGCAAAATAGTGACATATTCACAAAGCTGTTCAATTTAAAGTGAAGTTGTATTAAAAACTGTATGAATACAAAAAGGTTCACTTTGTAAAAAGTCATTCCATAATTAGTTTTCAGGTAAACAAAGCTTTAGAATAAAATAATTCCAATGTCATTAATTTTAAAATTTCATGAAAGTTCATCTTCAGATTTGTTCAACTATTACTCTAAATTTTGATAAATTGAAAACATTTAAATGAACGTTGAAATGATAGTTTAAAGAGTGTCTATCTTTTGAAAAATTTCTAAATGCATGAGAAATCTCTTCAATTTCCTCATAATAGAGTAGGTACAAAATTAAGATTTTATAGGAAACATGGAAACATATTTTCAAAGATGGTTCTAAATATAAAAAGAATGCTTGAGCTACCCATAGCAAATAAGGGATATTAACTTATTTTTACATATTTATAGCTTTCATAAATATATATCTCTATAATTATTTGTTTCCAGACTCGTTCATATTTTGAATACTCAGCAATGACAACTCATTTCAAATTTTAAAAATTCAATTTATGTTTAAAATAGACACAAAATGATAAAATCTCTAGAAATGAATACATGGGGGAATTAAAATGAATTGCCATTAAGATTTTTAGATATAAAATCATTGGCATTAGGATGCACTCATAGCAAAAATATTGGGTATTTCAGCACTTTAAAGGAAAATTATGGTGACATTTTAGAAATAGAAAAGTTGAGGTACAACTTCACTAATAGTTTCACTTAATACAATCAATTTTAAGGACTGTCTCGTCTTTGGCTCTGGATCAAAGAAAAAGAAATAACTTGCATTAAAAAATTTTAGCCTACAAAATAATTTTTTTCACAAACTTGATGGGAATGGAGCAAGACTGTGACAGTAGGCAAGAACAATGTCTCTGTCATGTTGACAAAATTTTATAGTTGTCATGCCTGACCCTGAGTTTTTGTCATTTATTTCTTCTAAAATGTCCAAGATCCTCATTTAGCAAACTCAAAGCAGGATGTTTTTTATAGAGAGTGCATGCATCATAATTGTGATTAAATATTAAAATGCATGAATTCAGAATTTAGAAAACAAATACCTGTCTTAGATGATTTAGGGTGAATTTGATAAACTTGATTTTTTTCTATCACCTGAGTTATGTTTTATTTTTATTTTTTCCCACCTTTATTGAGGCATGATTGACAACTAAAATTGTATATATTTAAATTATACAACCTGAAGGTTTGACATAGGTCTACATTGTGAAATATTTACTGTGCTGAAAACTTCCCATATCTAGGTACATGAAACCCATAGGTCTCCATATAGATTCAACCAAAAGAAGATTTCACTGAGAGGTATCATAATAAAACTATCAAAAATCAAAGAAAAAATTTTGACAGCATCAAGAGAAAAAAAGAAAAATCTTCATTTCATACAGGGGAGCTCCCATAAGGCTATCAGTGGGGTTTTCAGCAGTAAACTTGCAGGCCAGGAGAAAATGGATGATACATTCAAAGTTTTGAGAGGGAGAAATAAAAAACAACTGCCAACCAAGAATGCTTTACCTGACAAAACTGTCCTTCAGCAATGAAGGAGAGAGAAAGACTTTCCCAGACAAATAAAAGCTGAAGGAGTTCCTCATCATTAGACCTGCCTTGACAGTAATGCTAAGAGAGTTCTTCAAATTGAAATGAAGTGAAATGAAAGGATGCTAGTTAGTAACATGAAAACATAAAAAAGAAAACCACACTGATAAAGGTAAGTAATATATAGTCAAATCCAGAATGCTCTAATACTATAATAAGGGTGTGTAAATCACTTTAGTATAAAGTTAAAAGACAAAAGCATTAAAAATAACTATAGCTACAATAATTTGTTACTAGATACACAGTATAAAAAGATGTAGATTGTGACATTAAAACACAAAATGTGGGAGAGGGGAGAAAGGGTAGAGTTTTTATATGGGATCAAAGTTAATTTATCAGTTATACATACATATATTATTTCAGATATTTTCCATTATAGTTTATTACAAGATATTGAATATAGTTCCCTGTACTATACAGTAGGACTTTGTTGTTTATCTGTTGTATATAGTACTTTGCATCTGCTAATCTCAAACTCCTAATTTATCCTGTTCCCCTTCCCCTCTGCTGTACAACAGAAACTAACACATTGTAAAACAACTATACTTCAATTTTTTTAAATGTTAATTTATCAGATTAGAATAGATAATTATGTTTTATGTAAGCCTCAAGGTAACCACAAAGCAAAAAATCTGTAGTAGATACACGAAAGATTAACTTTAGCATTTAATTTTACTGCCTTGGTTTCTCTAATTCCGAAATTTTGATCCAGATAAAACCAGGATATTCTTAAAAATCATAGTAAAAATATGTGTCTGTGTATATATGTGTGCATATGGTTACCCTCACAGAAACTTATGTGAATGGATGAATGAACAGATAAATGAATAAAAGTTCAGGTTTTCTTCACATAACGTTGATGTCAAAGAGGTATAACCAATCTCTCTTAAGTCCAGTCACATCATATCACTATAGGAGTTGCAGATGTTTTAGTCTATGGCTTGTTTCAATATATTGAAATTTCTTTTATATAAATATATTAGAGTTTTCTAACCTGAAGAAAAAATGGCACAGAATTCTAGGATAAACTCTTTTGGAAAACCATTTGTGATCTTTACTTGAGAACCTAAGAATTAATGTTCAATACTTTTCTCTGTGGCTGGAATAGAGCCTGTTTCTAGTTTTCTGGGATTATTGCAAAATAAGGCTGGGCCTCTAGCCAAGCATTAAATGTTGGTCTGATTCAGTCCTCATATACAATTGTGTATGTTTTGTAGCTGTTCTAGGTGCAAGTTAAAACAACTTAAACAAACCGAAAAACCCGATGGTATCTGTCTTATCGTGAATCTCGTTCAACCTGAAATTTAATTATGTTACTATGTGGGTTTGTAATGTGGATTAATAGTTTTATTGTACTCGTGTGATTAGTTTCTGTTTGTTCTAATTTCTTTTTCGCTCCTTCCTGACCTTGAGGTGAAAAAACACAGAAGATGTATTCCTTCAATTTAATGCCAGTTTGAGGTGTTTCTCCTGCATCATCAGATCAATGAAAAGTAAATAGCCTACATTTCTTGTTTCACTGTGCAGTATTGATCTTTCTTCAGCTTTTGCTTTCCTTTTTCCCTGCGTCTTGTGTCTTTCAACCCCTGGGACTGAAGTGATTGCCATAGATTGGACAAGCTAACAAGCGCATGATAAGGAACGGGTATTTTGTGGCATACTCACATACATGCCTTGTATATAAAGCCTGCTTCCACATTGAAAGAAAGGTGCCATTTTGTGTGTGGGGCATAAGCCACTAAGAGAAAGAACTAGAAGGAAAAAACCAGGAAGGAAGATTTTTTTTTGCTATCCCAAATCTTTGCAGATAGTGCTAAATTAGGTGATGAAACTCCTTTGAAAAGTAAAAGACAAGTAGCCTGCAGGAAAATGTCATATGCTTTTAGCTTTAGCAAATGACTGGATGTTGGCAGCCTGTGGGTAAGTATCTGCTGTCCTTTAGTGTCTATGCTTTCTCCAGAATATTTGTCGTGGTTTTTGTCTTGTTTGGTTTTGGTTTTTAAGATTAATTGCCAATCTTAGAGTTTGAGATATAGTTATTAAAATTTGGATTCCATATCCAACACCCAGAAATATACATTTAAGCCACGTACTTTACTTGACGAGGCATTAGGAAATATATCTGCTCCTTTAACAATCTGACTTATTTGTGGCGTTTGAGGTGAAAAGAACAATTTTGTGAAGATGTGAATTGATCTGTTTTTAAAATGTCAAGTAATGGAAGGAAACAGAATAACTTTATGAAGCTTAGAAATAATTTGTTCCCTCTCTGCCTGTCTTTAACATGCTCATTGTAGAAATGTAATCTTCCAAGTTTTATTTTTGGGCCCTCTGTATCCATAGATTTCTCTAGCATTGAAAAATGGATAAATGAATAATTGATATCACACGCTATTGTTTCCTTACAGAAGGATATTTTATGCTGTGCAGCTCACAAGTTTTCTGACATCAGGTTAGGATGGTGGGGATCCGGTTTCTTGACTGAGTGCTTTTTAATTGTTGCTACTACTGGTAGTCAGCCCTGTAAACTAATTTATATATTAATATGAAATTTACCCTTTAATTTTTTTTTCTTTATGCTATCCTTCTTGAATTTAGTTTGCAAATCTACCATCAGGGAATCATTCTGGACTCCATGAATGAAAGGGTCACACAGCAGAGGAAATAAAGCTTTTCTTCTCATGGGGAATTTTTACCTCTGTAAGTGTTAGGATAGTATGAGGACATGTGTAGAATGTTTAACTTATTACTGATTTTAAGAAAGAATATTCACAATGCACAGATTCCTGATTCTGATATGCAAATCTCCATCCAGTGATATACGAACTCCATATGGACACCATGGACACCACTGCAATGCGGCTTATTAGCACATTGTTTTCAACATGACACTTTCATGTCATTAGCCTTTTGTTGTCTGAGTAGAAAACAGTGTGCATGGAACAAATTAAGCATAATGTTCAGGCTTTTGTATCTTTCTCAGGTTTTATGGCATTTTATACATCTTGGAGTTGGGCGATGGTTCTAACTCAAGCTATTATGTAATCCTTAGGGTAACCCTAGTGCTGATTTGAAAGCTATTAATTTTCTATTACAGTGTGCTAAAGATGTTCTATAGTGTGGCACTCACCTGCATTATTGAGTCAATGACCAATTGCAGAGTTGCTCTGTGGTGGTTGGAGCTTAACTCAACCCTCTGAGATCTCATTTATTATTTGCAGATATTGATTTTGGAAAAAGAAAAGCTAAGATATGTGAATATAATACTGACTTAGACCTGGCCTAGAGCTGTTAACTCTTTTTTTTTTTTTTTTTGAGCTGTTAACTCTTAATGGTCTGCATATTGTATGTGTTAACAAGTAAAACTAGTAAATGTTTTGTGGTTTTAGCCAAGATAAATTTATGCTGTGTTCACGATAAATATCAGTATCCAACAATGTGAAAATATTGAGTCCCCAAATGATCTTGCTGTATGTTCATAGAATCTAAACTTAGCTCTTGTCTTATTTATAATTTTCTGATGTCTTATAAATGCAAATAATAGAAGAATAATATATCATAAACAATATGCTGAAAACAAGTCCCCGGTGTATCTGCGATATGATCTCTAGTGTGTATTTGTGTGTGTATACAGGGTGAATCTTAGTGATAATTTATTTTTCTTAAAGAGACATGATAGTTTGGACAGTTCTAGGGGAGTTTCCTCCAGCAACCTCAGAGACTGTAAAAAACAAAGGAGCATATAAAATTTGGGAGGGGGGGATTTTCCCCTGAAGGAATCTAAAACTCAAGATGAAGCCATATGGGCTTATATGGCAACCTAGCAAGAGGGGTCTTTTGACTGAGGGGACCCTGAGAGATTAGTATGACATTGGAACTCCTATAGGCTGGCAAGTTTGCAAAGACATGCTCTCATGAGCTACACAATTACTCTTCTATGCCCTGTGTTAATAGCTAAGGCTTACACTGCATACATTTCCTTAAAACCTGAATTTTCTCCTTCAGATGGCCTCATTATTTTCATAGAACAACATTTCTAGATAGCCAAAGTCATTGGAAACATTTATAAAATTATGTTGTTTGATTTATTTAAGGTAAGCCATTTAAAAAATTTATTGTCTGCCACTTTAATAACAAATGAAAAAGAGCAAAACCTGTTTTAATAAAAATTGTAATCAACTATCTTCACAAGTAAAGAAGGGGATTATGTTGTTAACAACCCATTTACTCCAATAAATTATCTGAACATAATTGACTACGCAATAGGAAATATTTGTTAAATAATTTCTGTGAGCCTTATGTGTTCAAGGATTACTCTATACCATGAATAGTAGATATGACCTTTGCACTGCTCCCTCCTTAGCAACGCATTTCATTTCAAAGTTCACCAGTCCTGTCTCCTGTTTGCAACTATGCCACGTAAGTGTCCTTAGTGTATTCATTTATTCCTTCATTTTTTTCATTAAGCAGAAATTTATTGTATCTGTAATATGTTCAGTGTGCTAGATGAGAAAAATATAAGGAAAAAATGAGATTCAAATAAAAAAAATTCAATACATATTAAAGGAAAGCAAGAAGGCCAAGGCTTTGATTTTAATAAAGCTCAAATATAGTATTATAAATATTATAAAACTCTAACACAAAGCCATAGTTCATAAAACACAACTTGTTTTTGTGACAGAAGCAAAAAGAATGCACTGTATTGTGAGAGTACACTGAAATATAGAAGGAAAATGTTTTTCAGTATGAATTTAATATTTAAAAATTTGCCTTTTTGTTAGTGATAAGTAGAAGGATGTCTAGCAGAATTGTTTAATGTGATTGTTTAATAAACAAACATTTGTTTAGTATCAATTATGTGATAAGGACTAGCAAGGTAGAGAAAAAGTGTATTTTCAGCCCACACAAGAAGACAGTAGAGAGGAAAACACACCAAGCCCTAATCCATATTCACCCTTTGGAATACCCATTCATTGAAGACTTTGTAGTAAAAGGTCAAAGGGAAATTTTTACATTCTTCAATATATTTTTCTAAATGTTAAATCATAGTTAATTGCCTTTCACTTCAACTTTAAATAATGAAAAAACTTCACATGATCATTTTGTTGGTTCATTATATTTTTGGTATCACATTTGTAATATACATATGACCTAGAGGCTTCTGTAGGATTTTATTTCAAATATTGATCAGACTGGGGCCAGTTTAAGGATCAAGCAGAGATACTCACAAATTAATGACACTGAATTTGGCTTAAATCACCAAATACCTAGTAGTGAAATTAGATACCAAACCCCAAACATGCTTACGATGGACTTTAATAGCTTAAATGCCAAGTTGGCTACTGATGAAACATCTCTTGAGAAAGTTTTAAGTAGGGTAGAGATCCAAAATCAAAGCTTTATAATTTAAGATTATATGCTTCTGACTTATAAAATCCCAACAGTACATTTTCAATGACACATTGGTCATCTGAAACTACAAATATTTTCCTAAAATGTTTAACAATCTCTTGTTTAAAGTAATTGTAGTTTTTTTTTTAATCTGAAAATATAATCAAACACTTGAGTCAGTATTTTTAATGAATACTCTTTCCTTTTTGTCAACAAATGGCAGTGACAACTAACTGACGAGGGGCAGTCACATTATAAGTGGTTTTGCATGATTAATTTCATAGTTCAGGTTAATCTATGGATGTCATTCCTTTCAACAAAATGGAGGCCAAAGAGCCCCATCACTGGTCCAAATTACTACTCTCTAACTTCTTCATAATGATGATGAAGATATCAGGCTTTTCTTCTTCCTTTTTCTTATATGATTGCTATTGTTGTTATACACTACAGGCTAACATACAAATAGCAAAAAATAATCCTAGATGTGCTGTTTTCTTTCATTTAGAACGTGCTTTTTTCTGGCACAATACTTTGTTCATATGAACATCAACTTCAAGTGTGATCTGTTCCTTTTTAGTGGCCTGTGAAATAGTACCGTAAGTTTCAGCAGTGAGATTTGAGGCAGCCTGTCATGCAAAAAGTAAAGCATTACTCAAGAGGGGCAGTTTTAGCAAAAGGTCATTGTTAGGCTCATACGGGTAGGCAGTGAGTACATAGCTTCTTTTTTCACTGTCCATTCATCCAATGGAACAATTTTATTTCTAAATTTAAGACTTCAGAGATGTTATTGACCCTTGGTCAGGAAAGATGCTGATGCTGAAACTGGCTCTTCTTACTACTTGACTGTAATTTACCTACTCATATATTTAAGCACCTACAGCAGCAGTCACCACTGAAATCCATTTGGGCCCAGGCTTTTAGAACCTTTTGGCTTCACTTGGCTTTTGGCCCAGACTCAATATTTTATAAGAAAATTATTAAAATTCTCCCTGAGATTGCAATGTAATTTTCTCCCCCTTGACTCTCAACTATGTCAGTTCATAGTCTCTCTCCTTATACATTCCAAAAATCAAAATCACATGAGGACTGAAACTATCATAAATCCATGATCTCTAATTGGACCTTCAGTCCTACTTGACTATGCTTTTTGTTAAGCTTTTCATGACTCTCCTATTTCTCAGTGACTGTGTCAAACATGTTCCACACTTCCCAAGTTTCAGACCGCACTTCCTCTTGCTCTGTGTTAGACTTCTGGTGCCAGTTCCTATTTGGTTCATTTGATTCTTCTCTCTCCCACAAGGATGATTTTGCTTCTCCACTTTCTGTTTCTTGGGTAGGATCAGAGGGTTCTAAATAGAAACAGATTCTGAGTTACTCTCAGTGGAGGACATCTAGCATTCTCCTCCCCTGCCTTTTTTGACCTGGAGACCTTATGATCCGAATCAGGAAACTATAAAGTAGTGGACCTTCTGTCAGTCTGAACTGTTATGGAAGCATGGAAGCTAGTTGTCATGAAGTCAGCAGATTATATTTCCATGAATAGGGAAGGAAACGTAATTTTAGGCCACTGAGATGTTGAGGATATTCCATAAAATAGCCAAAAGTGTCCTGACTAATATGCCTTTATGTTTAGGTGATGATCTTGCTATCCATGATCCTGAAAGAGTTGAAATAGAATCAGAATATTTCTGTATCTTTTTGTGCATCAGTGACAAAGGAAAGATTGTATAGTGCCAACCTTGTAACTGTAATCCTTATACAATGATCATCTGCTTCTTCTGAGACAATGTTTAATTAAGTAAATATCTTCACTTTAAATAATTTAATAAAATATGGTCATATTTTCTTCATCTCTATAAAACTTTGTTAAAATTAGTATTACATGTCATATATACATATGATATATACTTATATGTAATTTTACATATTTATAAGTATCTACTGGCATCCTCAAGGTCACATAGCTGGTGTCTAATGGAGCCAGAGTTTAGGATCAAGTATTTCTGAGCACAGATCCATGACTTTATCCTCTCTGCTACATCACCTTTTTCTGAAATTCTATATTTCCTTGGCTTATACTGTATGCACTATCCTAATTATCATTTTACCTCTGTGGATGTAATTTGTTACCTATTAACTATTACATGCTTGTATGACTTAGTCAAGTAACTATCTTTGAATCTAAGTTTACCCAAGTATAAAATGAGCATAATAATGTGTACTTGACAGTTTTTCATAAGACTAAGTGAAATAATATAAACATAGTGATAGCTTAGTTCCTGATGGATATTGGTGTTTGAAAAATGTTAGATGTATGCTTCTTTATACTTTGCTTATGTCATCTCCCTCTTCCTGAATTGACCAACTTCTTTGGTGATGAAGTTTTTACCAATTTTAAGATTTGTATCACATTATCTCCTTTCTCAGCTACTTTCTTTCACTTGAATATTTAATTTCTTTTTTATTATATGTATTTTATTTTTCTGTTATATACATATATGTCTTATTTTCAGATGGATTCTGAATTCCTTGAAGTCAGAACCTAGCTCATCCCCATTCTTCATTTATTATATATATATCTGATGCTACTGATGATGTTTATGAATAGGCACATCCTATTTGAATCTTCTAGTGGGAAAATATCATTTATGTTAAATCATATTTATTAAACACTGCACCTCTTGGAATTCTGAATATAGTGTCAACCTGACATGTCATTCATACCAAGCCATTACTCTTAATTGCTACATAGTGGTATTTTCCTAACTCAGCTCAAAGTACAACATTGGTGACTTTAGGAAACAGGTTCTCTCATGAACCTAGGGGAGTAGCTCTTGACTTTTATTCCCTAGTCTTTACTCCAGAACGAAGTAGATTTAACACTATTTCTTTTTCATTCAGAATTTTTTCTCTTCTCTCCAAATATACATTATTAGTTATAAATGATTGGATGATAAGATATAGTTTTATCTGTAAATATTTCTTTCAGTGATGCTGTTCTGATAGGAGACCAATGAAATGACAAAATTCTTTAAAAAAAATGTATGATGGAGTTAAAGCTTGCAAAATGATGGCATCCAATGAGTTATGAAGTTGAAAACATAGGGGCCTAATCGCATGCATTTATCTATTTCGTGTCCTTTGCTGGGTTTTTATTAGTAGATCCTCAAAATAGGATTTTATGTAATACATTTATTAACCAGCTACTGAGTCATGGGATCATCCATTAATATTGCTTATGGTACTGCTACTATATTTCTATGTTCACCGCTTTAAGTTGGTTACTATAGCCTGTGTTTAAAGCTTCTAACTCTTAGATTCAAAGCATAATGTTTCTGAACATTTTCAGTGCTTTAAATGCAAAGTGCTTCTGTAGTAAGTCATGATACGATGTGTCAGGAGACGGATGGAGCTGCCGTGCTCTTTTTTTTTTTTAAAGCTACATGAATGCTTATGAAGACTGACATCCACGAAGACTAAAGTGCCTCAGTTTCAGAAAGTAACTACAACTCAGGAAGGGCAGTCAGTGCCTGTTACTATGCTGCAGCACTCATACCTAACAACGGATTGCCCGTGTCCTTGTCCCTTTTGATTCTCTTATCTCTTCTCTAAAACTCCTATTCAGAACACTGATTTAGTTGTTTTAGAGTGAAAATTTATTGGCCCAGAAGATCCCAAATACAGTTTCTACCATATCTTTTTCCCCTCAAATACACCAGTTGTGGAAATCTAAAATAAAACAATTGGTCAATGAGGTCAAGAGGTCATTCCTAGAGTAGCATTGCTCTGGGGGTAGTGAAGCTTGAGGCCCCAGGCTCCAAAGCCAGACAGACCTGTAATTGCACTTGTGTTCTACTACTTACTAGGGCCCCTGAGCAAGTGGCCTCACTGCTTTGCAACTTAATTTGTCTACCAGAAAAATGGATATCATAATGTAATAATACAATAATAATGTAAGGACCTACCTTACAGGGATGGTGTGTGGGTAGATTAAATGAGATAGTGAATTTAAAGTCTTAAAATGCTCAGTATGGTGTCTGGCACGTGGTAAAGCCTTCAGTCAGTTTTAGCTTCATCACTGTAATTTTACTGATGCAATTGTTAGTACTCTTGATCATTTAGTGTTGACTGACCTCAGAAAAATTGTCTGGCACTGATTATAATACCTTACAATTCTAATTTTTCAAATGCAGTGTGAAGATACCTACAAACAATTTCTGGCTAGTGCAATCTCTCCTTATAGGCCATGTTAGCTAAATTATAATTAGGATATTGCTTGGTAGTCTGTATTCAGAAGAACAAGTCTGGATGTGTAACGGCACTAGGCTATATTATCATGAGGCACCCAATCTTTTTAGAGGCATGTTCACATCTGCTCTCAGAATATCTGTTTTCTGGAAATGTTTATGAGCTTGCTAACAGAATACATCATTGCTTCTATTATTGCCAAGTGCCTCTTTTAATTGTTACTTTCTTTTTTATGTTAGGAACTTCAGTCAGGTTTTTTAAGTGATCCACTATGTTGATTGTCATGTTTAACTTGTAGTAGATACTGTTATTTGCATTATTTCTAAGTATTCTGAGGGAGTAGGCACATCTCTAGAATTCCTGGAATTTGTTAATGTATACTACTTCTAGAATAGTTTCTTAATAATGGCTTACTTTTAATGGCTTACTTTTAGTGCTTTGTTTTCTATCACTCTGTTTTCTTCCTATGAGATATAAGGATTGCTTTACTGAAGTGTTCATATAATTTTATAGGTTGATATTGATGCTACATCTCCTTTGAAAACAAGTTACTGGTTTTTAAGTGGGTTCAAATTCATGTTAATTATGTTTCTGATTAAATACTGACATGAAATAGCATAGAAAACAATAGAAAATTACTTAAGTCTTAGAGATCATTTATTGAATGTCATTATTAACAGAAAACTTATATTGAAAGATACTCTCTAGAATTATGAAAATATGTAAACTTTATTAACAAAGACAAATAATAGAAAATCATGTATCCCATTATTTTCTTTTTTTTAATGAGTTTTTATTGGAGTATAGTTGCTTTACAATGTTGTGTTTCTACTATACAGCAAAGTGAATCAGCTATACGTATACATATATCCCCTATTTTTTTGGATTTCCTTCCTATTTAGGTCGCCACAGAGCATTGAGTAGAGTTCCCTGAGCTATACTGTAGGTTCTCATTAGTTATCTATTTTATACATAGTATCAATAGTGTATATATGTCAATCTCAATCTCCCAATTCATCCCACACTCCCCCTTTCCCCCCTTGACGTCCATACATTTGTTCTCTACGTCTCTGTCTCTATTTCTGCTTTGCAAATAAATCATCTATACCATTTCTCTAGATTCCACATATATACATTAATATATGATATTTGTTTTTCTCTTTGTGACGGACTTCACTCTGTATGACACTCTCTAGGTTCATCCACGTCTCTACAAATGACCCAATTTCATTCCCTTTATGGCTGAGTAATATTCCATTACATATATGTACCACATCTTCTTTATCCATTCCTCTCTTGATGGACATTTAGGTTGCTTCCACGTCCTGACTATTGCAAATAGTGCTGCAATGAACATTGGGGTACATGACTCTTTTTGAATTATGGTTTTCTCAGGGTATATGCCCAGTAGTGGGATTGCTGGGTCGTATGGTAGTTCTATTTTTAGTTATTTAAGGAACCTCCATACTGTTCTCCATAGTGGCTGTATCAATTTACATTCCCACCAACAGTGCAAAAGGATTCCCTTTTCTCCACACCCTCTCCAGCACTTATTGTTTGTAGATTTTTTGATGATGACCATTCTGACCGGCGAGAGATGATATCTCATTGTAGTTTTGATTTGCATTTCTCTGATGGTTAATGTTGTTGAGCATCCTTTCATGTGTTTGTTGGCAATCTGTATATCTTCTTTGGAGAAATGTCTATTTAGGTCTTCTGCCCATTTTTTGATTGGGTTGTTTGGTTTTTTTTGATATTGAGTTGCATGCGCCGTTTGTATATTTTTGAGATTAATCCTTTGACTGTTGCTTCATTTGCAAATATTTTCTCCCATTCTGAGGGTTGTCTTTTCATCTTGTTTATGGTTTCCTTTGCTGTGCAAAAGCTTTTAAGTTTCATTAGGTCTCATTTGTTTATTTTTGTTTTTATGTCCATTTCTCTAGGAGGTGGGTCAAAAAAGATCTTGCTGTGATTTATGTCAGTGTACTGCCTATGTTTTCCTCTAAGAGTTTTATAGTGTCTGGCCTTACATTTAGGTCTTTAATCCATTTTGAGTTTATTTCTGTGCATGCTGGAAGGGAGTGTTCTAATTTCATTCTTTTACATGTAGCTGTCCAGTTTTCCCAGCACCACTTATTGAATAGGCTGTCTTTTCTCCATTGTATATACTTGCCTCCTTTGTCATAGATGAGGTGACCATAGGTGTGTGAGTTTATCACTGGGCTTTCTATCCTGTTCCATTGATCTATATTTCTGTTTTTGTGCTAGTACCATACTGTCTTGATTACTGTAGCTTTGTAGTATATTCTGAAGTCAGGGAGCCTGATTCCTCCAGCTCCGTTTTTCTTTTTCAAGATTGCTTTGGCTATTTTGGGTTTTTTGTGTTTCCATACAAATTGTAAACATTCTGTTCCAGTTCTGTGAAAAATGCCATTGGTAATTTGATAAGGATTGCATTGAATCTGTAGATTGCTTTGGGGAGTATAGTCATTTTCACAATATTGATTCTTCCAATCCAAGAACATTGTATATCTCTCCATCTGTTTTTATTGTCTTTGATTTCTTTCATCAGTATCTTATAGTTTTCTGCATACAGGTCTTTTGTCTCCTTAGGTAGGTTTATTCCTAGGTATTTTATTCTTTTTGTTGCTATGGTAAAGGTGATTGTTTCCTTAATTTCTTTTTCTGATCTTTCATTATTAATGTATAAGAATGCAAGGGATTTCTGTGTTTTAATTTTGTATCCTGTGAAATTACTAAATTCATTGCTTAGCTCTAGTAGTTTTCTGGTGGCATCTTTAGGATTTTCTATGTATAGTATCATGTCATTTGCAAACAGTGACAATTTTACTTCTTCATTTCCAATTTGTATTCCTTTTATTTCTCTTTCTTCTCTGATTGCCATGGCTTGGACTTCCAAAACTACATTGAATAATAGTGGTGAGAATGGGCAACCTTGTCTTGTTCCTGATATTAGAGGAAATGCTTTCCATTTTTCACCATTGAGAATAAAGTTTACTGTGGGTATGTCATATATGGCCTTTGTTATGTTGAGGTAGGTTCCCTCTATGCCCACTTTCTGGAAACTTTTTATCATAAATGGTGTTGAATTTTATCAAAAGCTTTTTTTACATCTATTGAGATGATCATGTGTTTTTTATTCTTCAGTTTGTTAATATGGTGTATCACATTGATTGATTTGCATATGTTGAAGAATCCTTGCATCCCTGGGGTAAATCCCACTTCATCATGGTATATGATCCTTTTAATGTGTTGTTAGATTTGGTTTGCTAGTATTTTGTTGAGGATTTTTGCTTCTGTATTCATCAGTGATAGTGGCCTGTAATTTTCTTTTCTTGCGGTATGTTTATCTGGTTTTGGTATCAGGGTGATGGTGGCCTCATAGAATGAGTTTGGGAGTGTTCCTCCCTCTGCAGTTTTTTTGGAAGAGTTTGAGAAGGATAGGTGTTAGCTCTTCTCTAAATGTTTGATAGAATTTGCCTGTGAAGCCATCTGGTCCTGGACTTCTGTTTGTTGGAAATTTTCACAGTTTGAATCAGTTTCAATTTCATTACTTGTGATTGGTCTGTTCATATTTTCTATTTCTTCCTGGTTCAGTGTTGGAAGGTTGTACTTTTCTAAGAATTTGTCCATTTCTTCCAGGTTGTCCATTTTATTGGCATATAGTTGCTTGTATTAGTCTTTTATGATCCTTAGTATTTCTGTGGTGTCTTTTGTAACTTTTCCTTTTCCATTTCTAATTTTATTGATTTGAGTCCTCTCACTTTTTTTCTTGATGTGTCTCGCTAAAGGTTTATCAATTTTGTTTATCTTCTCAAAGAACCAGGTTTTGCTTTTATTGATCTTTGCTATTGTTTTCATTTCCCTTTCATTCATTTCTGCTCTGATCTTTATGATTTCTTTCCTTCTACTACCTTTGGGTTTTGTTTGTTCTTCTTTCTCTAGTTCCTTTAGGTGTAAGGTTAGGTTGTTTATTTGAGATTTTTCTTGTTTCTTGAGGTAGGATTGTGTTGCTATAAAGTTACCTCTTAGAACTGCTTTTGCTGAATCCCATAGGATTTGGGTCATTGTGTTTTCATTGTCATTTGTTTCTAGGTATTTTTTAATTTCCTCTTTGATTTCTTCAGTGAACTGTTGGTTATTTAGTGGCATATTGTTTAGCCTCCATGTGTTTGTGTTTTTTTATAGTTTTTTTCCTGTAATTGGTTTCTAATCTCATAGCATTGTGGTCAGAAAAGATGCTTGATATGATTTCAATTTTCTTAAATTTACCAAGGCTTGATTTGTGACCCAAGATGTAAGCTATCCTGGAGAATGTTCCATGTGCAGTTGAGAAGAAAGTATATTCTGCTGCTTTTGGATGGAATGTCCTATAAATATCAATTAATTCTATCTCGTTTAATGTGTCATTTAAAGCTTGTGTTTCCTTATTAATTTTCTGTCTGGATGATCTGTTCTTTGGTGTAAGTGGGGTGTTAAAGTCCTCACTATCATTGTGTTACTGTCGATTTCCCCTTTTATGGCTGTTAGCATTTGTCTTGTGTATTGAGGTGCTCCTATGTTGGGTGCATGAGTGTTTACAATTATTATATCTTCTTCTTGGATTGATCTCTTGATCATTATGTTGTGTCTTTCCTTGTCTCTTGTAACAGTCTTTATTTTAAAGTCTATTTTGTGTGACATGAATATTGCTACTCCAACTTTCTTTTGATTTCCATTTGCATGGAATACCTTTTTCCATCCCCTCACTTTCAGTCTCTGTGTGTCCCTAGGTCTGAAGTGAGTCTCTTGTAGACAGCATATTACAGGTCTTGTTTTTGTATCCATTCAACTAGTCTGTGTCTTTTGGTTGGAGCATTTAATGCATTTACATTTAAGGTAATTATCCATATGTATGTTCCTATTACCATTTTCTTTGTTGTTTTGGGCTTGTTTTGTAAGTCTTTTTCTTCTTCTTCTCTTGTGTTTCCCACCTAGAGAAGTTCCTTTAGCATTTGTTGTACAGCTGATTTGGTGGTGTGAATTCTCTTAACTTTTGCTTGTCTGTAAAGCTTTTGATTTCTCCATCGAATCTGAATGAGATCTTTGCTGGCTAGTGTAATCTTGGTTGTAGGTTTTTCCCTTTCATCACATTAAATATATCCTGACACTCCCTTCTGGCCTGCACAGTTTCTGCTGGAAACTCAGCTGATAACCTTATGGGGATTCCCTTGTATGTTACTTGTTGCCTTTCCCTTGCTGTTTTCATATTTTTTCTTTGTCTTTAATTTTCGTTAGTTTGATTAATATGTGTCTCGGCATGTTTATCCTTGGGTTTATTCTGTATGGGACTCTCTGTGCTTCCTGGACTTGTGTGGCTGTTTCCTTTCCCATGTTAGGGAAGTTTTCAATTATAATATCTTCAAATATTTTCTGAGACCCTTTCTCTTTCTCTCCTTCTTCTGGCACCCCCCCAATTAGAATGTTGGTGCATTTAATGTTGTCCCAGAGGTCTCTGGGTTTGTCCTCATTTCTTTTCATTCTTTTTTCTTTATTCTGCTCTGTGGCAGTTATTTCTACCATTCTATCTTCCAGCTCACTTATGCGTTCTTCTGTCTCCATTATTCTGCTGTTGATTCCTTCTAGTGTATTTTTAATTTCAGTTATTGTGTTGTTCATCTGTTTTTCTTTAGTTCTTTGAGGTCCTTGTTAACCATTTCTTGTATTTTCTTGATCTGTGCCTCCATTCTATTTCTGAGATTTTGGATCATCTTTACTGTCATCACTCTGAATTCTTTTTCAGGTAGATGGCCAATTTCCTCTTCATTTATTTGGCCTTGTGGGTTTTTACCTTGCTCCTTCATTTGCAACATATTTCTCTATCTTCTAATTTTGTCTGACTTACTGTGTTTGAGGTCTCCTTTCTGCAGGCTGCAGGGTCATTGTTCCTCTTGCTTCTGGTGTCTGCTCCCAGTGGGCGAGGTTGGTCCAGGGATTTTGTAGGCTCCCTGGTGGGAGGGACTGGCATTCATTCTGGTGGGTGGAGCTGGATCTTGTTCCTCTGATGGGTAGGACCACATCAGGTGGTGTGTTTTGGAGTGTCTGTGAGCTTAGTATTACTTTAGGCAGGCTGTCTGCTGATGGGTGGGTTTGTGTTCCTGTCTTGCTTGTTTTTTGGTGTGAGGTGTCCATCACTGGAGTCTGCAGGCAGTTGGATGGAGCTGGGTCTTAGAGTCAAGATGGAGACTTCTGGGAAAGCTCTTGCCAATTAATATTCCCTGGGGCTGGGAATTCTCTGGTGGTTCAGCATCCTGGACTTGGAGCTTCCACCCTGGAGGCTCAGGCCCAACCCCTGGCTGGGGAACCAAGACACTGCAAGCTGCACAGTGTGGCAAAAAAAAAAAAAAAAAAAAAGGTGGGGGACGGGGGAGAAAACAAACAGACAAACAAAACCCAAGAGAAATAGCAAAGACAAAAGCAAGCAAACAGCAACAACAACAATTTTAAAAAAAGAAAACAAATGAACAGATGGGTAAAACCCAAGGCATATGGTAAAAGCAAAACCAAACAAAAACAAAAAGTAACAAAGAAACACACACACATACATAAAAAAAGAAAAACAAGGAAAACAAAAAAGAAGAGAACCACCAGACAAACAATAGGACCCAAAAATGAAATCAAACAATTAAAAAGAAAACTAACAAAAACAAAAAACAGGAGACAAGGTAGAATGCAAACTAAAAAAAAAAAAAAGCAAGGAAAACATAAAACACACAAAAATGATAAAAAAAAGATTAAAAACAGAACAAAGGAAAAAAAGGAAAAAACACAAAGCAATGAAAAGTAAAGTAAAAATAGAAAAATGAAAAAAGTAAAAAATAAAAATATATTTAAAAATTTTTTTAAATTAAAACTAAAACTAAAAAGTAATAAAACAACAACAGAACAAAACAAAACAAAAAAATAGTAATAATATTATTTTCCTGAGGTCTCAGCTGTCAGTGTCTTTGCCCCCGCCCATGAGCCACAGCTGAACTCTGCCTCCCCAGGAGACCCTCCAGTATGTTTGGGTAGGTCTCTGGACCCATTGTGGTCACTGTGGGGGCAGCTCAGACTCTGACCTGACCCAATTCCCATGTGTATTTACCCCCAAAGTCCATAGCTGCTAGGGCTAGACCATTCTCAGTTGTGGGAACACTTTTTGTCCCTTTAAATATTCCATAGACGCAGAGTTTAGCATGCTGATTGTGGGGATTTAATATGCGGCTTTTGTAGCTGCATGGAAAAATTTTTGTTCCTCTTCCCTAGTCACCCCGCCTCTGGGGCTCATCTGTTGTTTTAGCCCCACCTCTGGGTGTGGGCCACCCACAGGGGTCTGCTCCTGAGGCTGCCCTGGAGCACTCAGGTCTGCTCTGGTGAGGACAAGGCATGGAGGTGGCATGGCTGCCAGGATCACAGGAACCCCAGTGGCACCAGGTACATGGGGGTGGGTGGGGGGTCGGGGGTGGGTGGGTCAGTGGCCGTGAGAGATCCGGTCCCACCAGTGAGGAGGTGCACAGGTTAGCCAGCAGCCATGGATGCAAGAGATCCAGCCCTAATGGGAGCCTTTCCTAGCCTGGCAGCCATCATGAGAGGATCAGGCCCTGGTGGCCTTTCATAGTGCCCAGCAGCAGGTGTGAGAAGGCCAGCCCAGTAGGGCCCTTTCCTAGTGCCTGGGGGACAGAGGTGGTGCATGGGGAGAGAGAGGCTGCAATGGTGGCTCCACCCACTGCGTATCACTCAACAGCAGTAACTTGCTTCTATGGCAGACCAGGTTTCCTTCATAAGCATTCCCAGTTGCAGATTTCCTTCCTTCCAACCCCTCAGGCTGTCTCCTCACAGCCAATGGCAGTCCTTTCCCCAGGTTTGCTTTCCATTCCCCATGTTCCAACTCCCAGCCCTCGTGAGTACCAGTGGGCACACGTCCCAGTCTGGGGCACGCAGGGCTGTGGCACATACCATCTGCATAAGTCTCACTCTGTCCTCTCTGCCACAGACCAGCTGTTTCACCCTCCTCCAAGAGCCTCAGATGCTCCCCTTCTGTCCCAGCTGATTTCCCCATCAGGGGGCTTCCCCACATGCGGGAACCTCTCTTCCTCAGCTCCCCACAAGGGGTGCAGGTTCCATCCCACTTCCTCTCCTCTTCTTTTTCCCTTCTTTTTTCTTTCATCCTACCTGGTTATGTGGAGATCTTTCCTCTCCTTTCTGGCATCCAAGGTCTTCTGCTAGTGTTCAGCTGGTGCTCTGTGAGAATTGTTCCATCTGTAGATGTATTCTTGATGCATTTGTGAAGAGAGAGAAACTCCACCTCCTCCTACTTCTCCATCATCTTCCATTATTTTCTTTTAGTACACACTTATCCTAAGTTTATAATTTCTGAAAGGTCTATTACATTATACAAACTGATGTTATCTATCACTGTTTAAATGAAATATAAAGATGTTATATAGTATTATGTCATAATTCATTGTCTGGTGTTAGGTGCCAATTCACTATCTATCTGGCAAAGTACAGTACTGATTTTAGTTAATTGATTTATCACAGGGATTAAGATATTTCTGGAATTTATAAGCCACAATAGTGTAAGAAAGGATGTGAGACAGACCTAATAATTCCTAGATCTCATTCAAACTTTTTACTTAATAATATAGTCAAACTATCAGACTTATATATGGCCAAATTTATTTCTCAGTTGGGCATAAGGAAAGTTAATTATTTGTATTAAAGAAATGTTAAGAAGTACCCTGTATTCTTAGGATATTCAGTATACAGAGTCATTTGAATGAAGGAATAGATGATTCAAGTCAAAAACTAAATCTGATTCTTTCCATGTGTAAATTATTCAGTATATGACTACATTAAAATTGACCATTTAGGGATGATTTGTTTTATTGTCTCCCTTGATCTGCACTTTCTACATCATTTTACAGGTTAGTCATTTAGCATAATCAATGTAACTGTTGAAACAACCACAAATCATTTTTATCAGCCTTTTTAAAATTATGTAGGTAAAAGTGATGAGTTTCAGAAGCTTTTAGCACAGTTCTCTGTAGGGTACAGAATACTGAGACTATTGAAGGAATGTATATATCTTCCAAAAACACTATTACCTCTTTCCAGGCGAACCTGGTCCAGCATGTTGAAAATGATCAGGCATCCAGCATATACTGTTAAGATTCCTCTATAAACTCAGCAGTAATTCTAGAGAAATAGAAATAGTAATTCTAGAGAAATAGAATATATATATGACATACACAGAGAGAGAACAAGAACAATTCTTCCCCTTAGGAATTTATAGAGGTTAAAGAAATGATCAAGTGAAGAATATTAATAAAGAATAATCATTTTTGATTAAAAAACATGTGATTACTGATTATGCCCCAGGCTTATGCAAGAGAGTCAGGGTATGAAGGAGAATGATGCAAACACTGCTCTCAAGGAGCTCATAGTAGAAGCCCATAGCTCATAGCTCATACTCTACTCTCATATTTTGTCTGGGGTGAGACAAAATAATTTTGAAAAGGTGCAGCAGGTACAAAACCATGAAAGACCAAGAAGTCTTAGGAATTTGGATTTTTATATACTAGGCCATATATTTTAATATTATACACATTTTTTGTCTCTATAACTAAATTGTATTCTAATAAAATATAAGGTTTACGAAGGTAGAGTCCTACCAGTTTTGTTCACCAGTTTATCCCAGTCACCATTTTGCAAGGGGCCTGGAATGCTATAGATCTTGAAAAATATAATCCCTGACACTGAGATCTTAGTGCAAATGAAATAGTGTCAGACTTTTGATACCAACTTAAAGAAGTAACCAACTGGTATTCATTTATTTATTGGTTTAATTTTCTGTTTTATACTTTTCCATTTGGAATTTATCTCTGATTAAAATTATTCATGTGTGTGTATATATATACATACATATATATAGTTTTTGTTGCAGAAAGGGAACTCTGGTGTTAGAGAGGAAATCTATTAATAGAACTTTAAAAAAACACCCGGAACATTGATGATGATAATCTGTAAAAAGGTAGAATTTGAAGGAGAAGGACAGGTTTAAGGTTTTGAAAAAGTAAAAACAGAAGTACTGTTTGGATGTGTAAGTCTATGATGTCAGGATTTCTGCTCTTGGATGTCTAGGTGAAATCATGATGAGGCAAAAATTACAAAAAAAGGATGTAGTTTAAAGAATAATTATGCCCCAATGTGCCCATCACCTTAGCGGAGAAGAAGGACCTAAGGCAGGACAGACATATCAGGAGAGAGCTGGCTAAGGTAGAGCAAAGTCAGCTGGTTCTGAGAAAGGCTGGGACATGGCATGCCTGATCAGTGCTTTTAGCTATCTCTGGTGCTCAGTCAGGACCAAGGAGAAGGGTTATTTGAAATGGCCACTCAGATGGGCCTCCAGGTCTGCAATAATGGGCACTGAAGGGGCCTCCCATCCTCTGAAATCCCTTAGTTCTCCCTCCATGCCTACCTCCCCTCACAGGGGTACGGAAATGACCCATCCCTCCCAGTCACACCCTCCTAGAACTCCATGCTGAAGCTTCCCTTTGCCAGTTCCCATGAGCCCAGGAGCGCATGGAATTTCCTCAGGCCCCATGGTGGTGGCAGTAGGCTCTCCCTCCATCCCAGTCTTCTGGGGACCTCGGTCTATATTCTGCCGGACATGAGCTTCCTTCTCCCTGCTGCCTTCATCCAGGGGTGGGGCTTTTGCACCCTTTGGCCTTTCCTAGAGGATCATCACAGGCCAGCACTTTCTACACGTGTGGCTCACAGGAGGGTGTCTGGAGTGGGGGAATCAGGGAATGTAACCTGGAGTCCACAACCTCTGGTTTTTCTGCTTTGATCAGGAGTCATGTCTCAGCCTGGGAGGCCATGAACAAAGGCCACAGGCTCAAAAACAAACAAACAAAACCTTGGCTATTTTGAGTCTAAGTTTCTGTGAGTACATAATGACACTAAGAGATCAAAAGTGTCTAACTGGAATCCCAGAAGCCATAAATGAACCAAACACATGCTTCCTTTTTAAATCTCCACTGTGATTTCTTAAAATTTACTATCATTTAAAATTGGCAGATCTGGCAGCATGCTAGGAGGATGTCACTGGAATTGAATGGCTGACACTCCCTGTATACAGGACATGACCTCAGGAAGCTCCATTACATCCTATTGTCTCCCAACACTGGGGCTGGGCATTGTTTGTTATTACATTGCATTCTTTCTTAAAAGAACTTAAAACTTTTATTTAGAAATTGACATATAATAGATCGTCCAATAGGCTACATGATTCAAGGAAAATTGGAGTAAATGTTTTCTTGATGGGGGTATAGATTATTGGTATCTGTTTAATGTGCAGAGTGTACCTTTATTGAAAATATGTCATTGTGAAAAAATCTGTAGTAAGAACTCTAAGTACACTTCAGAAAAGATATATGATAAAAACTTCAGTGAAATTGAATAAATAAGATTTCAGTCATCTGTTTTTTGGAATGCAAATGAAATAATGACAGTATTATGAAGTGAAACTATTTAACAACTAAAAATATAAACCTGATACCATAATTTTCAGATGGAAAGTTTAAAAAATATTGTCTACTTAGCAATGTAAGAATTATGTGTTCCAAACAGAAAGAAGCATTTCCAAAGATAGTCTAATTAGTAGTATTGCTTCATTTAGTCTTGCATATGCAGCTGAACTTAGAAGTTAAGTGAAAAGAGAAATAATTTGTAGGTGCCTACCATTTCAGTTAATTCCTATCACTTAATTTTACTAATGGTCTTAAAAAGTATATGATGTATATATTAGTTTGCTAGGGCTCTTATAACAGAGTATCTCAAACTGAGTAGCTTAAACAACAGAAAGGTACTGTATCATAGTTCTGGAGGCCAAAAGTCTAAGATCGAGGTGTCAGTGGGCCATGCTTCTTTTTGAAGGTACTAGGGAAGAATCTATTCCAGATCTTTCTCCTAACCTCTGGTATTTCCTTGGCTTGTGGCAGTGTATCTCCAATATTTACACAGTGTTCTCCCTGTGTGCGTGCCTCTACATCAAAATTTTCTACAGTATTAGGATATCGGTCATATTGGATTAGAGGTTCACCCTACTCTAGTATTACCTCATTTTAACTAATTACATCTGCAGTGACCCTTTTCCCAAATAAGGCCACAGTCTGAGGAACTGGTGGTTATGGTATGTAGCCCTATATTCTTTCAACATATGAATATGGGGCTACATGATTCAACCAACAACAATGTGATTAAAGACATTTTTGATCTAGTGTCTCTGAATACAACAATAAAAAATTATTTTTATATGTTAAGAAATGTCTTGAAAAGTTAATGTAAATGAGTCAAAAACCACAAAAGATGATTTCTTTTCATTGGTTGCTATTGAGGCTGGTCTAATTATAAAAGATAAATTCAAGGTGACACTATTTTGAACATAGTTCTCTTCATTGCATTATTCTCCAGGAACATTTTTTTTGGCGGGGGTGGGGGGGGGTGCTAAAATATTAAAAATGGAACAAGTCATGGATATGGCCATGATCATCATGAATTAAACAATCTTCTTGATTTAAGTCACAGTAAGTTTAAGACTGCTTGGTGAATATAGAGGTCTGGTGTACCATAGGGAGATCAGATGACCATGTTGGTATAATACACCAAGAGATGATTTTTACTTATGAGAGACACCAATTTGTTAATATCATTTGAGAGAAAATGCCTATGTCAGCTCACTAGAAAATATTGGATCAAAAACTTGGCTTTTTAAAAAATTGGCATTATAATTCATTTGAATAAACACTTTGAATAATTCTCTGCAAATGAGTTCAAAAGTAGTTATACAAATATGTGCTTTAATTCATTTGTAAAGGAATAACATGTCCGAAATTTGCTATACTAATATCAGATTCCAGAAATGAAATAAGTGATGGCCTGAATTACTTTCCAAAAATTGGAGTTTTAAAGGTTGAAAACACACACATATATATATGGATTTAAAAATCTCAAATACTGTGAAAATGGACAGACACTTTTTGACTTACCTTCTGGTATTAAGTCAAAGGAGTAACAAATTGCTATTAAACTTTTATTTATTCATGTTTTATATTTATTTTGAAATTAAAATATATCTAAAACTATTATGCTGTGCATTACATAATCTTTTCATAAAAATAGATTTTGGTATATTTCCACTAGTTACCTTTTCTTATACATGATGGATTCCATTTATTATTATACAGTAGACCTGTTCTGCACATTATAAAATGTATTGAAACACAAAACTATTACTCAGCTTCAAATTAAATTGTGCAACACACTAGACTGCGTGTGATAATATTTCATGCTTTTAAACATATTTAAAATAATATTCAGGGGACTTCCCTGGTAGTGCAGTGGTTAAGAATCTGCCTGCCAATGCAGGGGACACAATGCAGGGGTTCAATCCCTGGTCTGGGAAGATCCCACATGCCGTGGAGCAACTAAGCCCTTGTGCCACAACTACTGAGCCTGCGCTCTAGAGCCCATGACCCACAACTACTGAGCCCACGCACCACAACTACTGAGCCTGCATGCTGCAACTACTGAAACCCCCACACCTAGAGCCTGTGCTCTGCAACAAGAGAAGCCACCACAATGAGAAGCTCGCACACCATAATGAAGAGTAGCCCCCACTCGCCGCAACTAGAGAAAGCCTGCACACAGCAATGAAGACCCAATGCAGCCAAAAGATAGGCAGATAGATAGATAGATAAATTCTCTACATAGAATCTTAAAAAAAAAAAAGAATATTCATTATGAGTACTTACCACTTTGTTATGTTAAAAGAGTACTCATTCATTCCATAGGGCCAAGCACCATTCTAGATACATATGAAAGTACTACCATTTTACCATGGAGGAGACCAAGATTCAGAACAGTTACTTTCCAAGACCAGACAGTGATTGATGGACCCAGGAGTCCTTCTTACTCCAGAACTTGTGCTCTGATATACCATATTGCTTCTCTTTGTACAATAGTTCAGGGAGTATAATACCTGTATGTACATATGTATATTCGAAGATCTATGTTAATTCTTTATATTATACAATCTGAAGGAAAATAGATACATAATTATGGCTTGAAGAATGGCTGGGCAAATCCTTCCAGCAGTTTACTGTATGACTTACGAGCTTGAGAGCGTGGGTTTGAAGTCAGCCTGTGTTTGTGACCTGAGGAAAATCACTCAAACCTTCTAAGCCTTAGTTTCCTCAGTAAAATGGGGTTAATCATGTGGTTGCTGTGAAGATTATCTGAGATGATGGATGTTAGGGCAGCCATTTAGTAACTCATAGGGAACCATCAATAAACTTTCCCTGATACAATAGATCTGTTTCATGCACTGCAAATATATTCTCTCGTCCTTTCTTTTCACTTTCTCAATGGCATCTTTTGATGAACAGAAGTTCTTTCATAAATATTTTAAGTGTAAAATAAGTAGAGAAGATAGCACATGTCAGAACAGTACAGAAGTGATGAGTTTTGTTAAAGTGAACCTACCATGTAAGCAGTACTTAGAACTAAAACTAGAACATTATCAGCACCTCAGAGGCTCCCTCATACCACTTCCTGTTCTTCCTGCCCTCAAAAGATAATCATTATCCTAACACCATAGAAGAGTTTAGTCTAGTCTTAAACTTTATATAAATGGCATCATGGAGTATGAACTGTTTTTCTGCCTGGGTCCTTTTACTTGACACTGTATTTGTGTGATTCAAACATGTTGATGCATGTAGTTGTGATTTGTTCGTTTTTATTGCTGTATAGAAATTCATCATACCGATATTATATCATTGACCCCCTATATTAAAGAACATTTATGTTGTTTCTATTTAGAGTTACTATAAATAGTGCTGCTATGAATATTCTTCTATATGTTTCCTGGCAAAGAGATGTGTGAATTTCTCTGGGGTAAATATCTAGGAGTGGAATTGCTAGTTCATAACATATGCACATATTTAGCTTTATCACATATTGCTAAAGCATTTTCCAAAGTGGTCATACCAATTTACAATCCCAGCAGGAGTGTATGTGTGTTCCAGTTACTCCTGACTCTTCAGCATTAGTAACTGAACTGGTGACTGCAGTTTTTATTTTAGACATTTGGGTTGGTGCATACTAGTATTGGTTTGTGTGATTAATTTGCAATTGAATCTTTGAGGGTCGATGAAGGTGATCATCTTCTCTGAAGTACTGGCTACACGTGTGTGTGTGGTGGCTATTAACTCTAGAAAGTTCCCTCATACTCTCTCTATCCCTCTTAAAGGTAACAACTATGTTTTCAGTCTCCGTAGCTCAGTTTTATAAGTTCTTAACTTTCACCTATATGGAATCACATGATACATAGATCTGGCCTTTGTGGTTCAACATAAGGCCTTTGCAATTCTTCCATGTTTTATATTGATGAGAATTGTGTTTCTTTTTATTAGTAAGTAGTATTTTATTTTATAAAGTTACCATTATTTATTCATTCACCTATTGATTATAAATTTGGGTTGTTCCCAGTTTGTGGACATAGTATTTTCATTAATTGCTTTTAAAAAGTTCTTTATGTTATATAGGTTAGCTCTGTCCAATAGAACTTTATATGCTGTCCACTAGCCAGATATGACCATTGAGCACTTAAGATGAGGGTAGTATGACCAAGGAACAGAATTTTTAATTTTGATTTAAATAGCCACATGTGACTAGTGGCAAAAGAGACAGTATAGGTCTAGATACGCATCTTTTTGTCCGATATATGTAATGTGGAATATTTTCTCCCAGTCAGTGGCTTGGTTTTTATTTATTTTAACAGTTTGTTTTCATAAGCAGTCTCAATTTTGGTAAACTCCAGGATTAATGTTGAAATTTTATTTTCTATTTGTGTGTTGCTACTGTATGTTGTATACATATGTACTTTTTTATGTCAACCCTTCATATTGAGACTTTGCTGAATTCACTTATTAGATCAATAGTGTTTTGGTTTTGTTTTGCTTTATAATAATTCTTTTGGATTTTATACATATACAATTATGTCATGAACAAATAGATTTGAATCATGTTAGGAAATACCACAACTCAGGTTTTATTATGACCTCTTGAAATCAAACAAAGATGTAAAATAGCAAAAGTATTAAAAAGAAGAACAAGAAGAAAATATGTTTATCTAATTTTATTACTTACAAGGAGAGTTTGAATTCTGATTTTTAAAATTTGCTTGGGAGGATAACATATCAGTTCATCAAATCCTTTGTGTGTCATCTAATGGCTGTTTTGTGTCAGTTATTCAAGTCTCTCCCAGTAATAGGTCTCAAAGACACAATACAGAAATATGCTGAGTCTGCAGAGTCTCTAAGCCCAAAAGTATGCTCCAAGCGAGTGAAGACCCTTGACATGAGAAGATTATATGAGAACATAATAAAAAGAGCTGTAGCTAGGGCATTTACAAGAGCTAGACTGACACATTAAATCTCTTGAGGCCCCGAGGAGAAGCTAGAGTAAAAGTTAAAAATCTTTCTGTGTTATAGCTCTCTCTAGCATAAAGAACATTGTTAAAAGGATATAGAGTTAACAAGTAAATTGGTTTAAATAATTAAGGTGAACATGTATGAATAATTAATTACAAAATTATGGTATAGACTTCTAGTTTCATAGAATTCAAATTAATTCTATCTGTAGAGCCTTATATCTGTGAACTCTAAATTTTAAGAGCATATCATCTCAGAAATGGAAATTTTAAATTCCTTCTTGATCTTAAATGGATGCCTACATACATTTATAGTGTAAGCTGTACAGCAGAAACTGAATCAATTTCCACTTAAACATTATGGCAGATGCCTCTAGAAATACCATAAAAATGACTAAAACATATGATGCTGTAATGCCTAGTATTAAGTTGCTGCTGATTCTTCAAGTAGTAAACAGTGAAGAATAAGATGTGTAGTTTTTGAAGCGGCAAGAGCTGTATCTAGTCACTGGAGTACTGTTTAGAAAATATCTGTTCAATGCAGTACAGTATATTGATGTTTCCCATATACTTTCTTCTGAAAACTTACCATTGTGGCTAGAGCCTAGTGAACAGAGGGGAAAATGAGACTAAATGAAGTTGATAAGGGGGCAAACACCTTATAGACAATGAGGAAGAAAATGGAACTTAAATATATGTGCAATTAGTTTAGTGGTGAAATGACATGACTGTGTTGGGATTGGAGGATTAATCTTTATGTAATATAGAGTCAATAATGCAGAGTGGACAAGAGAAGAATAATCAAGTTTTAATACTGGGTTACTGAATTGGAACTTCTGAACAAAGGCCATGACCAATTACTAGAACTAAATTAATTCATCAGGAGAAAAATCAAAATGCCTGTGGTTTCTAAAATTGTGATAATTGCTTAAAGCTAGATATACTTATAAAAGCACTGGTTGAGCTGTGGGAACTGATTCACTGGAAACTCCTGTGGGTGGTGTACAACTTTAAGAATGTTAAAAATTATTCACGATTAAGCCCCATTGAGTTGGTAAGTTAATAACATTTCTGTAGTAGAAAATGTTTCATCAGCTTAAAAAATATTAAAGATCAAAGTATAATAAAGAATTGGCAATTTATTTTAGGACATAAAATGGAAATCCAGGTCTCCAAATGTATTTTATTAAGGTATTTTCCTTCTAAATTAAATGGTGATTATCACTAATTTGGTTAACATCAAATTTTCCAAACTTTGATTTTGTGTTTATATCTAGTTTTTGTATCATAGTTGCAAAGTGAAAGCAAAATACCCACTCTCTTTAGTATTATACTATACAAAGGTAACAGATAATGTATTGTTCTCTTAATAATTTTATTAAAAAGTATTATGACTTTGAATGGTATATTCAGCTTGTGTATGTCACCATATTTGAATTTGTAGAATAAAGTAGTTTGTCTGGAGGGTGGGATAAGTGTGGAGTTAAGAGATAGACTTTTACTCTTTTACTTTAGAACTTTCAGAATTGCTTGAATTTAAAAAATAAATACAGCAACATTGGAAATTTAGATACATATGATTCGATTTTCTACAGGCTACCATTACCCATCCAGCCCTGTTATTGAATCAGAGTAGGGTAAATTTTTAAACTGTTGGACATGGGAAGGGAGTATATGGAAAGTTAGGCCAGATGAGGAAACAGCAGGCAACCCCCTTTGGGGGGAAGGAGAAATCAAAGGGCAGTTTCCCTTCACCCTAGTATTCTCCTGACCCAAACTTCACAGCCTTAGAAAGTGCACATCTACTAGCCGAAAGATTTACTAAAATGATGGCCACTGTGCTAGAAATCACAGAACCACAGGGTTTGCTTCATCCCTATATATTCTTTTTTTTTTTAAATTGGAGTATGGTTTCTTTACAATGTTGTGTTAGTTTCCATTGTACAACAAAGTGAATCAGCTATATGTATACATATATCCCTTCCTTCTTTGACCTCCCTCCCCTCCATCCCACCCATCTAGGTCATCACAGAGCTGAGCTCCCTGTGCTATACAGCAGGTTCCCACAAGCTATCTGTTTTACACATGGTAGTGTATATATGTCAACCCTAATCTTCCAGTTTGTCCCACCCTTCCCTTCCCCTGTGTGTCCACATGTCCATTCTCTACATCTGCGTCTCTATTCCTCCCCTGCAAATATGTTCACCTGTACCATTTTTCTAGATTCCACATATATGCGTTAATATACGATATTTGTTTTTCTCTTTCTGACTTACTTCACTCTGTATGATAGACTGTAGGTCCATCCACATCTCTACAAATGACCCAATTTTATTCCTTTTTATGGCTGAGTAATATTCCATTGTATATATATACCACATCTTCTCGGGTACATGTGTATTTTTGAATTATCGTTTTCTCAGCGTATATGCCCAGTAGTGGGATTGCTAAGTCGTATGGTAATTCTATTTTTAAGTTTTTAAGGAACCTCCATACTGTTCTCCATAGTGACTGTATCGATTTACATTCCCACCAACAGTGCAAGAACGTTCCCTTTTCTCCACACCCTCTCCAGCATTTAATATTTGTAGATTTTTTGATGATGGCCATTCTGACCAGTGTGAGGTGATACCTCATTGTAGTTTTGACTTGCATTTCTCTAATAATTAGTGATGTTGAGCATCTTTTCATGTGCCTCTTGGCCATCTGTATAGACAACTGCCAGGTAGCACAAAGGTATAGCTGGATCAGGACAGATATGGAAATCTCAGGTTTACCCTACAGACTCCTGGCTAACTAGCTGTGCTGACTTAGTTCAGTGACCTTGATATAAAGCAATTCTATGTGTTGCATATGTAATTGAACTTTTTGTATTTCACTTAACTCATTATCATAGAGGTTTCCTTTCATCGTATTAATTATATAACATTTTGTTAAAATGAAGGAGTTGGGCAGATTGATTTCTACAATTTTGTGGTCAACCCATTTCTAACATAATACATAATATGTGCCTAGCTTTTTATTTATGTCTGATAATAGCTTATTTTTTGGTTTTGTCCATGCCCTAAGCATGTTAAACACTGGTAACTTCCTTGTGGGTTCTCAGGTAATAAATTTTGACTGGTTAATCCAATTCATTTAACATTTTTAGAAGCTGTTTATAATCTCAGATATTATTTATATTAATATTTTGTCTATGTTGCATTATACTAGTATAGACATAATTACTTAATGGCACAAGAGAAGAAAATAATTTAACCACCCTTGTTCTCATCTTACATTCACAAAGTAACCTGATGACAATTTGATTTTGCAAACAGAGGCAGAGGGCATTTGTCAGCAATTATGAAAATCCAGTTGACTTTCGTGGTCAATGTTACAGTTATTCACCAAAATAACTTTCTAGACACAGAAAGAACTGTACTTCTCTGCCTCCCTGGAGTTCTGTGTGGTCATGGGGCTTGCTTTGACCAATAAAATTTGAGTTGGAATGATACATTCATATAGGAGATGCCGTAAGTTTAGAGAAGTCTAGAATACTAGCTGCAGCCCTGAAGAGCTACCTGTACCCACAGTGGAATTTATGTGACTGAGAAATAAACTCCTTATAATGTGCCACTGAGATATGGGGATTGTTTTGACTACATCGTACACTAGAATATCCTGACCAATAAACCTGAAACTTTTTGATAGACATTTAACAGTGTCTATTAATACAACAATATTATGTTCTTAATGAGGTCCCTGAATTAAAGTATAATTATTTTATATATTTTACATACTTTATATGAAATTAATTTATATTGGTTCAGATAATGTTTAGGGTTATATTCAATCACACTTTATAATATTTAGTTTCATTTTCCTCTGAGTATATTTTTATTACCTCACTCTCATTATATTTTCATTAAGTACAATTCTCTTATTAATATGTCTTCTTCCAAACCAAAATAACCCCTCCTACGAAGCAATTACTGCATCCTTTTGTGGAAACACACCTATAAAACTAAAGATGGGAAATATGATTTTATTTCAGTGTTTCCTTTCAGCTAAGAAGCCTTCCCCAGAGCTTCACTGTTGATCTTTTGACACTAAACCCAGACATTGAGCATCATAGCAAATTCTCAGCAAGATCATTATCTTACATATGAAGTTATACAGTATTATTACTTTAATATAAACACATACACTTTTAAGTGATTTCTTTCTTATTTTAAGTACCCACATCTTGCATGCCTTTTAATTGCACTTTAAGTCTTCATGGAAAGAAGCCACAAAATTATGTTAAAACACATAGCCTGTTCACATGTAGTATCAGGGCTCTATCACAGATATTATGAAACTTAGTTCCAATTCATGTAGAAAATCAGAACCTGAGCAAATCGAAACTTCTGTAAATTAGAAGAGTAGAATGGGGAGAAAATATCTCAATACTTTTTGTGTCCTCGGGGACTTTGGATATAAGACCACTGAAATGGAACGTGGAACATTGGTGAAATTTCACATATTTGAAAGTGATTTATTCTTTTTCTTAGTAGAAAGGTGATCAAAATTTGGCTTTCTTCTTAACATGATCACCAAACTCAAGACATGAAAGAGTTTAAATTTATTAGAAAACTTTTCTTTTTCTTAAAGAGAATTAGGGATGGATATTGTGGGTTGGACGAAAACAACCCATCTCCTGCCTCCTCAGATCTCCACAGGTATGTGGCTGTATGAGAGCTCTAGGGAGGCGGCTTGTAGTGGCAGGGGTATAAACACTCACCATAACTGACAAGCTTGGGAAAAAGATGGAGAAAAGCTAAGTGTAGGGCCTGGGCAGGATTGTTGGATATGGCTGAGGATGCCCATATATAGGAGGACCTCTTATCAGAGTTCAATACACCAAGGTAGTTAGCAGAGTAGAACATGGAGGTAGGGCGAGATCAGCAGGTTAGCACAAACCATACCCCTAACAGTTCATATCATTCCCCAGATTTCCCAAACATATTCAGAGACAGACACAGGAGTCACAGTGATAGGCCCAGAACAGGGTACAAAAAGAATGAGTGGCAAATGAGAAGGTAAAATGGACACAAACCCGAGACATGTATCCTTCCCTGTAGTATCCTTTAGTGTTCCCCACCACATTTCTGTGAGAGAGCTGGAAGGAAATGCACATAAATTGCACTTGTCCACTATTTCGACAGATATCCATGAGATCCTTTGAATGCAGCCTGGAATAATGGTTGGGGATGTTGACTCTGAAGCCAGACTGCTTAGCTTAGTGCCTCAATGCCACTAAGAAGCTGTGGGTCCATAGGGCAGGTTAATTAAATTTTCTTCACCTCAGTTTCCCTATCTATTAAAGATAGTAGAAGTTGGACTTATGCCCTGAGTTGGTGTGATTAATAAGTAATATAAACACACTGCCGGGTATATAATAAATAGAATTTCTGCAGCTGCTAAAACTACTTTTATTACTACCATGGAATAATGGCCATTTTTCCAAAAAGCAGTGAAACAGAAATGCGTATATATAACACCCTGAGCTCAGATCTAATTTTAATATATGGATGCTAGGGATGCTATGAATATTAACAATGATCATGTTTCCATTTTTATTCTGATTTGAAAATTCAATGGACTTGATACTATATATCTTTATTGAATAAAATTCCTATTTATTTTACAATTCTTATGCATTCTTCACCCTGCTTTCTTCATCTAGTTACTTTTTTCCTTTAGCCATTGAGTTTCTCTAAGCGTCATCAAATCCTCTTAGGTGAGCCAAATGATATTGGTGTTGGTTGGTGTATAGGGTTTGTGAAGAGTCATGATCAAAACTGCACGCGAATATCAGAGACTGGAAAACTTTGCCAGTCAAGCAAAGATCTTTACCCAATGAGGGGGGGTGCATGCAAATACCTGAACAAGAGAGGTCATAATGATTTTGGAAATTATTCTGTCATCAGTATTTAAAAAGTAGAAAGGGCAAGGAACAGAAAGCATGGAGGTGAGCTAGGAGGTAAAAACTCAGTCTGAGGTCATGAATAGAATATAGCAGTGTGTGTAGGCGTTAGACAGAGATGGTAAATTTGAGGAGATGGAATCGGTTGGAACTTGGAAAAATGATTAGAAACTGGGACAAATAAGTGGAAGCAGTCAAATATACATGGGATCAAGTAATTTCCCCCAATAATAATTAATAATCAGCAGGCATTTCTTGTAGAGTTTGCTGAAGGAAAAAGCAAAATGTTCTTAGTTATACAGATAAGTCATTTTGAAGTTTTTACTTGGAGCAATTACAGAAACAGAGGTCTGTGAAATTAATGATAAGGCCCTTTCTGTTAGCATGCGAGTTCTTCAGTTACACAGAAATGGTAGAATCTAAAGAACCTATGAGAAATCCCACCTAAATCCTGTAAACAATATTCCCCTGTCATAACAAACTGAGGAATTATTTTTTTTTACTACTTTCAAAACTGGTTTAATATTAAAGAGGAGTTAGAGAATGACAATATTGGTTCACAAACTTTGCTCCCCTGGATCACAGTAAGGTTTCTGGAGCAATTCCTTGGGACTGACTTCTGCAGTGGGAAATAGAGTAGGGCAGAGCAGCTGGGGATTTGGGTTTCCAAGTGCCCCTTCAAAGCTGAGCCATTCATCTGTTATATGTATGGAGCTCACCATTAAAAAATTCTACTTGAAGAAACAATTCCGTGACTAAACGAACTGGAAATTATCACTTTATGGTATTTGTAATACTTGAATACAATTGTTAGAATAAACTTTATAGCAATGTCCTTCTCGTTTCCTAGTATCAGTGCAGTTATTAAGTTATCTATAGAAAGTCTTGAGTCAAAGAACCCCTTTTTGGATATTGATTTGAATAGTATGTGGACTTGATGATATGCAGTGATGATTATATTCAGGCTTCTAGTGCTCAGAGCAGGCAGGGCAGAAAGAGGTCCTCCTCATGGACTCACTAAATCCTCCAGGCCTCTTCTCTGCCGAGTTACACATCATGCTCTGGACAAGGTCACTTGGCCTAAGGCGTTTTTATAGACAAGATCATTCTGGGGGCATCTGAGGTACACGTTTATTTTCTCAGGTCCCTAACCAGTATATCTTGAAGCACATAATTACTTCACTAAGGTTTCTGCAGACACTGTAGTGGGAAAATACAGGAAAAGAGACAGTTTCCTTTGACACTGAGATGGTCACTGTTAAGAAGGGTTTTGGCAGGGGACAGAGTTCCATGGTTGAGAGAATGACACCATATAGAGCCTGGTGTAACAGTTTGCAAACACAATTTTGAAAGATAAGAGATTAAAAGATGTGGTAGACTATGTTAGTTATCTGCTGCTGTGTAACAAACCACCCCCAAATTTAGTGGTTTAAAACAAAATAATTTATTATCTCTCATGATTTTTGTGCCAGGAATGTGTGTAAGGCATAATGGAGATGGCTTGTCTCTTTCATGACATTTTGGGCTTCAACTGGAAAAGTTGAAAGTTGAGTGCTAAAATAATCTGAAGTCATGCTACTAACATGTCTGGTGGTTGATGCTGGCTATCAGCTGGGGACTTAGCTGGAACTGTTCCCTGGAACACTTTAACATGATGTCTACATATGGTCTAGCCTTCCACACAACATGTTGGCCAGGTCCAGAAAGACAGAGAGACAGAAAGAGAACCAGGCAGAAGTCATTGCACCTGGTATAATACAGTCACAGAAATTTGAGAGTTACTTTCACCAACTTCTGTTTAAGGCAGTTACAAAGATGCACCAAGTTCAAGAGGAAAGAACGTGGATTATATCTCTTGATGGAGTTGCATTACTGTCACATTAAAGAAAAACTTGTGGGACAGAATATATATAGGCGTATCCATCTCGGTATGATGCGATCTGCCATGAGAGAAGTAAAAAGTGATGAAAAATGATGAGCATATCTATTGTGCTTTGTTCTGGGGTGCCAATCATACTTTTCCTCCTATTGGTTCTGAACCAATTGAAAAATATATACAGGAGTCAGCTTGATAATGCATAAAGCTTCAGTGGAAAATGCAGGTCAAAGTATAAATCAAAATGGTTTTCCCTTTGGAATGAATTACTCACCAATCCATAGAGATGAGAAGACTTACCCAGTGAGATTTTCCTCACTCAGAGCAACAGGGGCAGAGGATACAAGGAGAAGAAAAAGATGAGAAAGAAAAAATAGATGTATATCTCTGGCCCAAGGTACATTTTCTTTATTCTATGGAAACATCTTCAATTGGAGTACACTTGCAACGCTGCTAGATAGAAAATGGAATCAAGGGCAGGCAGAGTCTTAACAGGTGTTGGTACAAACTTAAAGCTTCAAAGGGACTTGTTTTTGCTGCCAAGAGGATCGATGCAGATGTACACTTTGGCTTCTTTAGACTGATATGAAAAGTTTGTGAATTTATTCCATGCCAAACCCCACTGTTATCTGACCAGCAAGGAAACAGTTCTCCCTTAGAAATGGTCTCTGGTCATGAAATATTCAAACGAAAGACAGGCAGGGTTTTGATTTTTAATGATTCCATAAAGCCCACTTTGTGCTGTGTTTTGTGTGTGTGTTGTCGAATTCAAGAGCCAGACTTTTTTAATACCTATCTGCCTCTTTCTCCCATCTCACGACTCTGAATGGATTTGTGAAGCTCAGCCTTGAGGCTTTCAGAACTGAAAGGCCTTTCTCAGCAACAGAGGTAAATCACCTGCAGCTGTAAGCACTCTTCACAGAAGGTTAAATTTATTACATGCTATAGAGTAGGAGTTCATGTCTGTAAATAATTGTATTATGCTCCTTTATAAACATTTTGGTAGAAGAGAATTCCTGGTTTAACTCAGTAACATATTACACTTTCCCTGCCCTGCGAATTAGATTGATTTTGGTGGCGTGTGAGATTGATAATACATAGATCTGTGTTATGACAGCCATTGTTTTAGTGCCAAGTTGAAGAGGAATGCTTCCTTAAATGTATCATTGTATAAAATATTGACCTGGAGAACTTCATTATTCAAGCTGGAGAGACAGTCACTACTTAACAGTAATAAACCGTTTCTGTGTTACATTGAGAATACTTCGGGAAATATGAGAGTTGTCAAATCTCTTGAAAATCCTGTCTTTATAGTACACATGACACTAGAGCTATAGCTGTATTTTCTGCTAATAAAAGCAAAGGCACAGACAGATGTGAAGGGTATCACGGCGCACTGACAAGAAACTAAGAAAAATGAATACCTAGTTTAGGAGTCGGAAAGACACAGGCCAATGACCTTGGGAAGCTTTACTCTTTTGAGATATCTTTGTTCTTGTAAGGCGAGCAAAGATAGTGCCGCATTAGTGTAAAAAATAAAATAAACCCAAGGCTCTAAACTGAACACATTTTATGAAAAATATCTTGAAGTGTCTCTTAACCAAAAGTCACATGAGATAACATAAAAATAAAATATGCTGAATGCCAGCCAGAATATCTTAGGAAAGAAAGACATTTTAGAAGTTTCCAAAAATGACATACAGAAGTGCAAATTAAAAAAAAAAAAAAAATGACAGTTTGAACTGCCATGACATTTGACATTTCTTTCATTTGTTAGGAAAAATCTTTTCTTCCAATTAACCTCAACATATCCCCCTTTCCTCCTGTAGCATTGTTAAGGAGGCCCCTCCCTATTTTTAGAAATACTGTGGTTAATGTTATTTAAAAAGTAAAGACACCCTGCAAACCTTTTTGTGAATTGCTGTTACACTAACCTCCTGTTTGTCTGAAATAGAAACAATCAAAATTAAAGAATCGGGAAACATGAGCATACAAGAGAAAAGCTAATTGATGTTTAGTATGACTAATCATCCCAGAGCGCCTCATTAATAATTAAAGAGTATTCATTATAGTTTTAGTGATTTATTTTATTTTCTTATTTTTTGAAATTTGGAACTCCATCAAGAATACATGTGGGAATGCTCCGTTATTCAGAATATCAAATCTAACAGAATACCAATAGATAATTCCACTTTTAATTTTTCAAAACTCTGAACTTGGTCATATTTAACCAAGATTTCTTTGTTATAATAAAACTTCATTTCTTTGATCATACCTATAAGTAACAGTGTAAACTGTATACTTATTGTTTAAATAACTATGAAAATTTCTAAAGAAAGGTGTTTTAATTCTTACGTGTCATCGTATTGCCTGAAGTTTAGATATTGTAGGAAGAATGATTTTCTATTACGTAGCGTAATTATTTTGCTTTTATTATTAACATTTTAGTACGTAAAGAAGTCTCAGCTTACTAGATTACCGAAATGTTTCCAAAAGCCCTTGAGAAAAATATGATCCTAGAAGGAAATGCAGATATAAATACACACACACATACACACACACACAAACAGAAGGAGGACAAGAGGTAAGGAGCAAGAGACCTTTTAAAAGGGAGAAATAAATGATATCATGTACTAATGGAGACAAACAAGGGTAAAATAATAAAAACATTAACAAACTGCCGTTACTACCAAAATTTGCTTTGTGCTTTATCTTTGAATTTAATCTATTAATATTAATACAAAATTTATTTGTGCCACATGTCTTTGGATACACTTTATTTTATTTTATTTAAAAAAATTTTTTAACATCTTTATTGTAGTATAATTGCTTTACAATTGTGTGTTAGCTTCTGACCTACAACAAAGTGAATCAGCCATACACATACATACATCCCCACATCTCCTCCCTCTTGTGTCTCCCTCCCTCCCACCCTCCGTATCCCACCCCTCTAGGCGGTCACAAAGCACCGAGCTGATCTCCCTGTGCCATGCGGCCGCCTCCCACTAGTTATCCATTTTACATTTGGTAGTGTATATATGTCCATGCCACTTTCTCACTTTGTCCCAGTTTACCTTTCCCCCTGTCCGTGACCTCAAGTCCATTCTCTAGTAGGTCTGCATCTTTATTCCCGTCTTGCCCCTAGGTTCTTCAGGTCCATTTTTTGTTTTTTTTTTTTAGATTCCATATATATGTGTTAGCATACGGTATTTGGTTTTCTCTTTCTGACTTCAATCTGTATGACAGACTCGAACTCCATCCACCTCATTACAAATAACTCAATTTCGTTTCTTCTTGTGGCTGAGTAACATTCCATTGCATATATGTGCCACATCTTCTTTATCCATTCATCTGGCGATGGACAATTAGGTTGCTTCCATGTCCTGGCTATTGTAAATAGAGTGGCAATGAACACTGTGGTACATGACTTTTTTTTGAATTATGGTTTTCTCAGGATATATGTGCGGTAGTGGGATTGCTGGGTCATATGGTAGTTCTATCTTTAGTGTTTTAAGGAACCTCCATACTGTTCTCCAGAGTGGCTGTATCAATTTACATTCCCACCAACACTGCAAGAGGGTTCCCTTTTCTCCACACCCTCTCCAGCATTTATTATTTGTAGATTTTTTGATGCTGGCCATTCTGACCGGTATGAGATGTTATCTCATTGTAGTTTTGATTTGCATTTCTCCAATGATTAATGATGTTGAGCATTCTTTCATGTGTTTGTTGGCAATTGATATATCTTCTTTGGAGAAATGTCTATTTAGGTCTTCTGCCCATTTTTGGATGGGGTTGTTTGTTTTTTTGAAATTGAGCTGCATGAGCTGCTACTAAATATTGGAGATTAATCCTTTGTCAGTTGCTTCACTTGGAAATATTTTCTCCCATTCTGAGGGTTGTCTTTTGGTCTTGTTTCTGGTTTCCTTTGCTGTGCAAAAGCTTTTAAGTTTCATTAGGTCCCATTTGTTTATTTTTGTTTTTGTTTCCATTTCTCTAGGAGGTAGGTCAAAAAGGATCTTGTTGTGATTTATGTCACAGAGTGTTCTGCCTATGTTTTCCTCTAAGAGTTTGATAGTGTCTGGCCTTACACTTAGGTCTTTAATCCATTTGGAGTTTATTTTTGTGTATGATGTTAAGCAGTGTTCTAATTGCTTCCTTTTACATGCGCTGTCCAGTTTTCCCAGCACTGCTTATTGGAGAGGCTCTCTTTTCTCCATTGTATATTCTTGCCTCCTTTATCAAAGATAAGGTGACCATATGTGCGTGGGTTTATCTCTGGGCTTTCTATCGTGTTCCATTGATCGATATTTCTTTTTTTGTGCCAGTACCATACTGTCTTGGTTACTGTAGCTTAGTAGTATAGTCTGAAGTCTAGGAGCCTGATGCCTCCAGCTCCGTATTTCTTTCTCAAGGTTGCTTTGGCTATTCAGCGTTTTGTGTGTTTCCATACAAATTGTGAACTTTTTTGTTCTAGTTCTGTGAAAATGCCAGTGGTAGTTTCATAGGGATTGCATTGAATCTGTAGATTGCTTTGAGTAGTAGAGTCATTTTCACAATGTTGCTTCTTCCAATCCAAGAACATGGTATATCTCTCCATCTATTTGTATCATCTTTAATTTCTTTCATCAGTATCATAATTTTCTGCATACAGGCCTTTTGTCTCCTTAGGTAGGTTTATTCCTAGGTATTTTATTCTTTGTGTTGCAATGGTAAATAGTAGTGTTTTCTTAGTCTCACTTTCAGATTTTTCATCATTAGTGTATAGGAATGCAATGATTTCTGTGCAGTAATTTTGTATCCTGCTACTTTACCAAATTCATTGATTAGCTCTAGTAGTTTTCTGGTAACACCTTTAGGATTCTCTATGTATAGTATCATGTCATCTGCAAACAGTGACAGCTTTACTTCCTCTTTTCTGATTTAGATTCCTCTTATTTCTTTTTCGTCTCTGATTGCTGTGGATAAAACTTCCAAAGCTATGTTGAATAATAGTGGTGAGAGTGGGCAACCTTGTCTTGTTCCTGATCTTAGTGGAAATGTTTTCAGTTTTTCACCATTGAGGATGATGTTCGCTGTGAGTTTGTCATATATGGCCTTTATTATGTTGAGAAAAGTTCCCTCTATGCCTGCTTTCTGGAGGGTTTTTATCATAAATGGGTGTTGAATTTTGTCAAAAGCTTTCTCTGCATTTGTTGAGATGATCATATGGTTTTTCTCCTTCAGTTTGTTAATATGGTGTATCACGTTGATTGATTTGCGTATATTGAAAAATGCTTGCATTCCTGGAATAAACCCCACTTGATCATGATGTATGATCCTTTTAATGTGCTGTTGAATTCTGTTTGCTAGTATTTTGTTGAGGATTTTTGCACCTATGTTCATCAGTGATATTGGCCTTTAGTTTTCTTCCTTTGTGACATCTTTGTCTGGTTTTGGTATCAGGGTGATGGTGGCCTCGCAGAATGAGTTTGGGAGTGTTCCTCCCTCTGGTATATTTTGGAAGAATTTGAGAATGATAGATGTTAGTTCTTCTCTAAATGTTTGATAGAATTTGCCTGTGAAGCCATCTGGTCCTGGGCTTTTGTTTGTTGGAAGATTTTTAATCACAGTTTCAATTTCAGTGCTTGTGATTGGTCTGTTCATATTTCCTATTTGTTCCTGGTTTAGTCTCGGAAGGTTGCTAAGAATTTGCCCATTTCTTCCAGGTTGTCCATTTTATTGGCATAGAGTTGCTTGTAGTAATCTCTCATGATCCTTTGTATTTCTGCAGTGTCAGTTGTTACTTTTCCTTTTTCATTTCTAGTTCTATTGATTTGAGTCTTCTCCATTTTTTTCTTGATGAGTCTGGCTAATGGTTTATCAATCTTGTTTATCTTCTCAAAGAAGAACCAGCTTTTAGTTTTATTGATCTTTGCTATTGTTCCCTTCATTTCTTTTTCATTTATTTCTGATCTGATCTTTATGATTTCTTTCCTCCTGCTAACTTTGGGGTTTTTTTGTTCTTCTTTCTCTAATTGCTTTAGGTTTAAGGTTAGGTTGTTTATTTGAGATGTTTCTTGTTTCTTAAGGTAGGCTTGTATAGCTATAAACTTCCCTCTTAGAACTGCTTTTGCTGCATCCCATAGGTTTTGCATCATCGTGTTTTCATTGTCATTTGTTTCTAGGTGTTTTTTGATTTCCTCTTTGATTTCTTCAGTGATCTCTTGGTTATTAAATAGTGTATTGTTTAGCCTCCATGTGTTTGTAGTTTTTACAGTTTTTTCCCTGTAATTGATAGCATTGTGGTCGGAAAAGATACTGGATACAATTCAATTTTCTTAACTTTACCAAGGCTTGATATGTGACCCAAGATACGATCTATCCTAGAAAGTGTTCCAGGAGCACTTGAGAAGAAAGTGTATTCTGTTGTTTTTGGATGGAATGTCCTATAAATATCAATTGAGTGCATCTTGTTTCATGTATCATTTAAAGCTTGTGTTTCCTTATTTGTTTTCATTTTGGATGATCTGTCCATTGGTGAAAGTGCGGTGTTAAAGTCCCCTACTATGATTGTGTTACTGTCGATTTCCCCTTTTATGGCTGTTAGTATTTGCATTATGTATTGAGGTGTTCCTATGTTGGATGCATAAATATTTACATTTGTTATATCTTCTTCTTGTATTGTTCACTTGATCATTATGTAGTGTCTTTCTTTGTCTCTTGTAATAGTGTTTGTTTTAAAGTCTATTTTTTCTGATATGAGAATTGCTACTCCAGCTTTGTTTCGATTTCCATTTGCATGGAATATCTTTTTCCATCTCCTCACTTTCAGTCTGAATGTGTCCCTAGGTCTGATGTGGGTCTCTTGTAGACAGCATATATACAGGCCTTGTTTTTGAATCCATTCAGCCAGTCTATGTCTTTTGGTTGGAGCACACAATCCATTTACATTTAAGGTAATTATCGATACGTATGTTCCTATTACCATTTTCTTAAATGCTTTGGGTTTGTTATTGTAAGTCTTTTCTTTTTCTTGTGTTTTCTACCTAGAGAAGTTCCTTTAGCATTTGTTGTAAAGCTGGTTTGGTGGTGCTGAATTCTCTTAGGTTTTGCTTGTCTGTAAAGTTTTAAATTTCTCCATCAAATCTGAATGAGATACTTGCTGGGTAGAGTAATCTTGGTTGTAGGTTTTTCCCTTTCATCACTTTAAATATGTCCTGCCACTCCCTTCTGGCTTGCAGAGTTTCTGCTGAAAGATCAGCTGTTAACCTTATGGGGATGCCCTTGTGTGTTATTTGTTGTTTTTCCCTTGCTGCTTTTAATATTTTTTCTTTGTATTTTATTTTTGACAGGTTGATTAATATGTGTCTTGGAGTGTTTCTCCTTGGATTTTTCCTGTATGGGATTCTCTGTGCTTCCTTGACTTGATTAACTATTTCCTTTCCCATATTAGGGAAGTTTTCAACTATAATCTCCTCAAATATTTTCTCAGTCCCTTTCTTTTACTCTTTTTCTTCTGGGACCCTTATAATTCAAATGTTTATGTGTTTAATGTTGTCCCAGAGGTCTCTGATACTGTCTTCATTTCTTTTCATTCTTTTGTCTTTATTCTGCTCTGCGGTAGTTATTTCCACTATTTTATCTTCCAGGTCACTTATCCGTTCTTCTCCCTCAGTTATTCTGCTATTAATCCCTTCTAGAGAATTTTTAATTTCATTTATTGTGTTGTTCATCATTGTTTGTTTGCTCTTTAGGTCTTCTAGGTCGTCATTAAACGTTTCTTGTATTTTCTTCATTCTATTTCCAAGATTTTGGATTATCTTTACTATCATTATTCTGAATTCTTTTTCAGGTAGACTGCCTATTTCCTCTTCATTTGTTAGCTCTGGTGGGTTTTTACCTTGCTCCTTCATCTGCTGTGTGTTTCTCTGTCTTCTCATTTTGCTTAACTTACTGTGTTTGGGGTCTCCCTTTCGCAGACTGCAGGTTCGTAGTTCCCGTTGTTTTTGGTGTCTGCCCCCAGTGGCTAAGGTTGGTTCAGTGGGTTGTGTAGACTTCCTGGTGGAGGGGACTAGTGTCTGTGTTTGGTGGATGAGTCTGAATCCTGTCTTTCTGGTGGGCAGGTCCACGTCTGGTGGTGTGTTTTGGGCTGTCTGTGACCTTATTATGATTTTAGCACCCTCTCTGCTAATTGGTGGGGTTGTGTTCCTGTCTTGCTAGTTGTTTAGCATAGGGTGTTCAGCACTGTAGCTTGCTGGTCATTGAGTGGAGCTGGGTCTTGGCGTTGAGATGGAGATCTCTGGGTGATTTTCACCATTTGATATTACGTGGAGCTGGGAGGTCTCTGGTAGACCAGTGTCCTGAACTTGGCTCTCCCACCTCAGAGGCACAGCCCTGATGCCTCGGTGGAGTGCCAAGAGCCTGTCATCCACACGGCTCAGAGTAAAAGGGAGAAAAAAAGAAAGAAAGAATGAAAAAGCTAAAATAAAATAAAATTTAAAAGTTATTAAAATAAAAAATTAAAAATAATTATTAAAAAAATTTAAAAGTAATTAAAGAAAAGAAAGAAGAGAGCAACCAAACCAAAAAACAAATCTGACAATGATAACAAGCGCTCAAAACTGTACTAAAAATAAGAAAACGAAAAAAAACGGACAGAGCCCTAGAACAAATGGTAAAAGCAAAGCTATACAGACAAAATGACACACAGAAGCATACACATACACAGTCACAAAAAGAGAAAAAGGGAAAAATATATGTATATTGTTGCTCCCAAAGTCCACCTCCTCAATTTGGGATGATTCGTTGTTTATTCAGGTATTCCACAGATGTGGGCACATCAAGTTGATTGTGGAGGTTTAATCCACTGCTCCTGAGGCTGGTGGGAGAGATTTCCCTTTCTCTTCTTTATTTGCACAGCTCCTGGGGTTCAGCTTTGGATTTGGACCCGCCTCTGCGTGTAGGTCGCCTGAGGGCCTCTGTTCCTGCTCAGACAGGACGGGGTTAAAGGAGCAGCTGATTCGGGGGCTCTGGCTCACTCAGGCTGGGGGGAGGGAGGGGTACAGAGTGCGGGGCAAGCCTGCGATGGCAGAGGCCTGCGTGACGTTGCAACAGCCTGAGGCGCACCGTGTGTTCTCCCGGGGAAGTTGTCCCTGGGTCACGGTTCCCTGGCAGTGGCGGGCTGCACAGGCTCCCGGGAGGGGAGGTGCGGACAGTGACCTGTGCTCGCACACAGGCTTCTTGGTGGCTTCAGCAGCAGCCTTAGCGTCTCATGCCCGTCTCTGGGATCCGCACTGATAGCTGCGGCTCGCGCTGGTCTCTGGGGCTCCTTTAAGCTGCATTCTTAATCCCCTCTCCTCGAGCACCAGGAATCAAAGATGCAAGAAAAAGTCTCTTGTTTCTCTGGCAGCTCCAGACTTTCCTGGACTCCCTCCCAGCCAGCTGTGGTGCGCTAACCCCCTCAGGCTGTGTTCACACCACCAACCCCAGTCCTCTCCCTGGGATCTGACCTCCGAAGCCCGAGCCTCAGCTCCCAGCCCCCGCCCGCCCCGGCGGGTGAGCAGACAAGCCTCTCGGGCTGGCGAGTGCTGCTCAGCACCGATCCTCTGTACGGGAATCCCTCTGCTTTGCCCTCCACACCCGTTACTGCACTCTCCTCCGTGGCTCCGAAGCTTCCCCCCTCCGCCCCCCGCAGTCTCTGCCTGCGAAGGGGCTTCCTAGTGTGTGGAAACCTTTCCTCCTTCACAGCTCCCTCCCACTGGTGCAGGTCCCATCCCTATTCTTTTGCCTCTGTTTTTTCTTGTTTCTTTTGCCCTACCTAGGTACGTGGGGAGTTTCTTGCCTTTTGTGAGGTCTGAGGTCTTCTGCCAGAGTTCAGTAGGTGTTCTGTAGGAGTTGTTCCACATGTAGATGTATTTCTGATGTATCTGTGGGGAGGAAGGTGATCTCCACGTCTTACTCTTCTGCCATCTTGAAGCTGCTCTGGATTCATTTTTAATTAACTAATAATTAGCTCTTACATTCTGTAGTTCTAGAAGGCTTTGTTTTTTGTTCTTTTTCACTCAGGAGGAATTATTTATTTTTATTTGTAAATGTCCATATCAGGGTATACAATATGCCCATTTTCCAGAGGAGAAAACCTAGGTTTAAAGAAAGCTTTGTTTTTAAGACAAAACAAAGCAGTTTTGCTCAGCAGTTCTGAAGAAGCTTGAGGCTTTGCATTTCATTCCTCTTGAGCAATCATTTCTTGCAGTTGCCTCAGTGGTGGGAGTAGGCAGAGTAGTCTCTTCTTTCTCAGACTTTTCCCCTTGAAAGTTGATTAAGTATTTGTATGTCAAAAGTTGTTGCAGATTTTATGCCAAGGAAATAAAAAAATAGTTGAAGAGAAAACAAAGCAATTAATTAAAGTACATGCTATTAATAGTTCAATATCTCCTAGATGCAAGTAATTAAGAAAAGTATCTACAAATGATCAGCAGAGTGAAAGTATGGGCTTTCTGGGGTACAGTGCTATGTGGTAACCCATTCATGAGTTATGAAGAAATGGTCTGCTTTCTGGACATGAGACTCTAAGGCTTTTCAGCTATAAAGTTAGTGATTTCCTTAAATTATGTTTGCTGTCAGTAGCAATTTGACCATCATATATGACATACATTATAGGTCCATATCTTTTCTTTTTATGTGTTGTTGTACTATCAATTACACATAAAAAATTACCAAGTATTTTTTTTTAATATTTATCAAATATTATGTCACTATGTAATTGTCTTTTTTTTTTTTAATTTTAAAATTTTTGGCTGCTTTGGGTCTTTGTCACTGCGTGTGGGCTTTCTCTAGTTGTGGTGAGGGGGGCTACTCTTCGGTGTGGCATGTGGGCTTCTTATTGCAGTGGCTTCTCTTGTTGCAGAGCACGGGCTCTAGGTGCACAGGCTTTAGTAGTTGCGTCACGTTGGCACAGTAGTTGTGGCTTGTGGGCTCTAGAGCGCAGGCTCAGTAGTTGTGGTGCACGGGCTTAGTTGCTCCACGGCATGTGGGATTTTCCCGGACCAGGGATTGAACCTGTGTCCCCTGTACTGTCAGGCGGATTCCTATCCACTGCACTACCAGGGAAGTCCAGTAAATATAAATCTTAAGTCAACTTGGCAAAATAAACAGAACCCTTCACAGTGTACTAAAAAATATCTACTTTTAGTTGGGCCATAGTGAACTTCTTACATGGGACATTATACTTGAGTCCTGGCTGCTCCAACAAAGTGAAACATATTTAACACTTCTTTTCTACATACTAATACTGTACTCTATTAGAGAAGTATCCACATCATTCTCCCTTTTCAAACCATTATTCTGTCTTTTAGTCCTAAAATAAAATGTAAGAGATGCTAAATATTAGTTCCAGGCAGTTACAAGATGTTGAGTGGTAGTGAGGTAACCAACTTGTGTATCACTGAGAGGTTCTAGAAGACATGTCAGGAACTCATACCATCTAAATTGTCATACCCCCTTTTCTAGCTGGCAAAGAGGCTATTTATCAGCTACCTTTCTATCTGGTTACTTGATATGAAATAAAACCATCAGCTCTGTTTCCAGGATTTTTCAAAAGTAGAAGTATCATGTCTTAAAATAGCTTCTGGCTCTGTATCATAAAATGCACTACAGAGTGATGGGGAGAGAAAGTAAGACAACATAGCAACAGGATTCTGGTCAGCCTTGCCTATTAGTATTTTTTTCCTGCATTCACAGGGGCTAATTCTAGTGCTCCTTGTATCTCAAGTTTTTTGTTTTTAAGATTATCAGTCAAATGAATTTTTTTTAGTAGTCTGCCTTATAGAGGTATATATTTGTATATTTACTCTCATTCACTCTCATTCTACTCCCACGTTTTCCTACCACATGTTAAGACAAAGATGATAGAAAGAGGCCTTTGTTAAAGGTTCCCTTTAGCCTTTTTCTACACAAAGAATCCACAGCCCTAATACTCCCTTCTAATAACAGAAACAGAAGCTCTTGAATGACATCTACCAATTCTGAAGACCAAGCACATAATGAAATAAAGCTACTCATTTTCAGGGTGAGATGAGAGGAAATCAGGGAGCTAAAGGTTAGGAGACTGAATGTCCTGAGAGGAGTGAGAGAGAGGGGAGGAAAGCAGAGAAGTAAAGGAGCCAGACAAAGGCTATCACGGGGGCCATATGTTAACAACTGAGATACCATGAGATTCAACTGAGACAGTACTCCTAGACCTTCACTGGATGGAGCTCTACAGCTTACAAATCATGATGCAGACCTACAGTTACACGTGTTTTGTATGTTCTTGGGTCTTTGTGTGTAGAATTAATCTTTTGTTAACATCTGTTGGTAATAGACTATACTCTCTCTCTGTCCCAACGTTAATGGTAGGGTGTTGGTTAGATGGGTACAATTTTGTTTGGTTGAGGGAGTGATAAAATAGTCTAGGATTTAAAGTTTTGAAGTAAGGGCTGGCAGGGAGAGAAGGATACATTAGCTCCCTTCTGTGTTTCTTGTCTTTCTCACTGGGTTTCCTCTTTCACACACAGAAGCCAACGAAGGCATAGATGCAAACTGGTCGCCTGTTTACAGATGAATTACATGAGATAGTGTTCTTAACTCAGAACCATTGGATATAGCATCCGGTTCTTTAGCCTGTGAAAGGCTGATATGATAATTAGTAGAGACAAATGTGCAAGTCATATAACCAACATTCTCAGACGGGTTTGTAAATGAAAATGCCAATTTACTAACTTGTATTGGGAATCAGTCTGTTATCATAGCAAAACATCCGTGTCCAGTGTCAGGAGATCCTGTTCCAAGAATCGAGGCAATTGAAAAACTTAATTAATATTGAAAAATCTACTTGGTAAGTTGTAGCTTTAGGAGATATATATTTTTATTCCAGCTGGCAGCCTAAACTGTCATTTCCAAACTAAAGTACTTTGAGAGTATGTGTGGGTACATGTTGCATAGCCTTAGAGTACTAATTTTACTACAAAATTTTATTTTTTCTATCAGGAATTAGTTAAGCCATTTAAAAATGTATTAAAACAAACACAAGTATGTTACAGAGTATGCAGAGAAATGTAAGTAGGTATTTTAGATCAAACACAAATAAAATTTCCATTTTTGAGGCTCTTTGGTACTAGAAAAAAGGGGTTCAGTACAGACTCGATTGGGTACCAGTAGTTCATTTCGTATCTTTTTAGCGAACTATAATCAGAATATTTGTGAAAGATTCATCGGCTGAATTGACACCCTAATCTGGGTGGAGGTTAGAGATGCATCTCCACAGTGAGGGAGACTCACGGACGCATCCTTCCCCTCCAGCACATCTCTGGACAGGCTCCTTGCTGAGCGTTGTTCCTTTGTACTCATCTTTACAGCCTCATTCATTCTTTTTTCAATATACTTTCATAACTTTTCTAAATTTATGGCTTATTTTATGTTGATTACATTTTAGGTTGACTGCTTCCTGATGATATATAAAGGGCACCTTAATCTCATGAATTACCTGTTTCTAAATCACAATGCAGCTTGAGTTACTTTGTAAAAGGTTTGCCAGCTCCATCTGCATTATGTGGATTTTGATCAACAACAATTACATGGAGTATACCATCTTTTCCTGAGTGTTTTTGTATTTCCCTTATCCTTGTCTTAACTGTTTTTTGACCTACGGTTTTAGATAACATTGCTTTCTAGATTGTACTTTTTGTTCATCTTCAATAACATTTTTTGAGTGATTCTTGTTTTAAAAAGTTGAAATTAAAGTAAAACCCTCCATAGAGGAGCTAGATAGGTTAATCTATGTAGGCAAATACTTAGATTAAAATCTGTATTTTCCAATTTTATGAAATCAAGCCTACTATAATCAAAACACACCAAAAAATAGCCTGAAGGCTGGCAAGTGTGTGTTTAATAAATGTGTGATGTCTTTCCTGTCTTTTTTTTTTTTTTCTGCTTAATTTATGACCAAGGTAATTGTATGAAAGAAAGTAAAACTAATGAGAGAGGATGGGTGGAAATGAACATTATATGGCAATCATGTGTTTTTCTATTGAATATAATATTCTAGCTCCTATCTCCATCCCTACCTCTTCCATCACTCACAGTTGATTCATTTACTGTTTTATTTTTATGGCACTTGCCCATTCTAAAACTATATTAGCTATTTATCTGTTTATTTTCTATAATTCTCATTAAAATGTAAGCTTCATGAGAGCAGGGATTTTCTCTGTTGTATTCACTCTATTGTTACCACCTAGAAGAGTACATGATGGACCTCAGTATCTATTTTTAATGTACAGTTTCTCGTTTCTCAACTTCAGCACTGCTGACATTTTGAACAGGCTAAATCTTTGTTGTGAGGGTCTGTCCTGTGTATTGTAGGATGTTTAGCAGTATTCTGGCCTCCATCTTCTAGATATCAGTAGCTCCCCTCACCAAGTTGTAACAAAAAAAAGGTCTCCAGACATTGGCATTGGGGGAGGGGTGATGGTAAATTGCCCCTAATTAAAAACCACTGGTTTAATAAAATCAGAAATAACATGGATCTAAACCTATTCTTCATATGAAGAGACACATAAGAGCAAGACCAAAGGAACTTGCTTAAATAGATGAATGAAATTATGGATAGGCAATCCAATTTTACAGAAGATGGAAGATGACATGGGGCAGGGAGGTCAGTAAAGCAATCCAAACCACATATGCAAATTGAGGATTAAGTTGGATGGAACAAATTAGAATTCTAGCATTTCTGGTGTGCCAAACACTTCATTTGTCCCTGGGTGGTGATGCTACAACAGGGTAACAGGATTAGCTGTGAATATTTTAGTTTAGGTGTTTTTTTGTTTTTTTTAATTGAGCCATTGCAGAATGACAGTCTTCCAGCCTGCTCTGATTTTGGCAGGACAGTGTTCTCCTACCAACTGGCTGAAAACAAAATAAAGCCTACTATGGGAAATTTTTTTAAGCAGTATGATTAGCTCGAACATACATGGACTTCTTTGCCACTTTCTAAGTGCTTGAACAGCCTTGTATTCTGCAAATTAATAAGGAATTAATATCTGTGATTACAAATAAACTGATAGCCTAAGTAAGTTGCATATATTAATGAATGGTAAACTATATGAATCAAAGTGACATTTGCTTTATTTACATGATTATATTGAAATACTACAATAAAGTTATTTCACTGGTAGTTATTTATCTGAGATCCAGTAGCTAGTTAGAGCTGCATTTGGATTTTGAACCCTGGTTTATCTACTTTAAAGCCAAAATACTACCAGTTTGCTAGGATTTGCACTAGCAAAAATTCCTAAATAATGTCCTATAAATACAATTTGATGAAACCCTAAACAGAAAGTGTTTTTCAATCCCACGAAAATACTTAACATGTTATACACTTCAGCAATTAAAATGTTAAAGATATATAATTCCATTTGCTAGAAAGAGTTCAAGATTAGACCAAACAGATAATACTTGAGTTTTGCCCCAGGAGCTTCATATTTGTTTAGTCTAAGGACAGGAAAATCCATCCAGAAACCTGTCTAACTATTACTGATTTATAGTTGATTTAAGCATTTTTTCTACAATAGTACACTTTCTCCTTTTTTTCTCCCTTTCCATTTTTATTAATTCTTGATGAGAAATTGACCATTCATTTATGTTCCACTCATTCATTCATGTACCTTTTATTCAGTCAAGGAATACATTAATTTCTATAACCCACTAGGCAGAGATAAGACTGTGGGTCTTTGTAAGTTACCTAGGGGTGAAAGAATTCAGCTATTCTTTTGAAATTCTTCACTGAGAAATCAGCTCTGGCAACACTTTACATTGTAGAACTCGAAAAGTAGAATTAAATTGGTACTCTAGCCAGTGAATACACAATTAGAGCAATCATGTGCATGTTAGGCCAAGAATTATTTGAAGTTTGTGTGACAATAGAATAATAAAAAATAGCAAGCTGTAATTTTATCATTAAAAATTTTCAAATAATTATTTCTAGGTATTATTTAGTATTTATAATATATGTAGTAAAATGATAGCAAATCCTTAGTGCACATAGGAATGGTGCATGGGGTGGCCACTATATGCTTTGTATTCTTTAATGAGAATAAGCCTATTGTATTTGTTGATTTCTGATATTCCTGTGGGTCCCTGGACAGGGTAGCTTGTTGTCGTTAAATGGAGTTGAGTTTCTTTGTTTAAAGCCTCTGGCTCCCTCACTCCTTTTTCGCTGTCTCTGATTCTTAGGGTACTCATATCAACCAAACCCTCTGACTTTTTAAAAAATGTATTTTCCAGACAATGTTCACAATGGCAACAACTTAATCATTTTTTGTAGTTTTCAGGTTTACTTTTTCAGCTTTTTGAAATGGCTTTTCCTTATAATTTTTTTAAAAAGTATTGTTTTAAAAGTATTTTAGAAGGCTTAAAAAGTATTTGGTGAGTTAACGCTAATTTCATGTCATGTTATACATTCTCATAATACTTAGTCAACTGGTAAAATGTTTTTTAGTATTTTGAGATAATGAGAGGTTTTATTTTAATGGGTATAAAGAATAAACTTTTTTTTTACATATTTTTGACATGTTTATAAATTCATCAGCAACATTTTCATTTAGATACATAGGTATGAACAAGATATTTGACTATCCTAGTCTTCCTTTACAAGTATATCACATTAGTAGATCAGAGGAAAGTAATCCTTAGGACATATGTGAAAATCAGTAAGGTGTTTATGTTAATTCCTCATGATAGACTTGTGAATAAGAGGGGAAGAATATGAATGTGAGTCAAGGGCAGTTAGGTAAATTAGTCATTGGTTGAATCATGACCAAGGATTACTAATGAATGGATTTATATCAAGATAGAGTGAGATTCTCTTGGCTCTGCTCTTGGTTCTAATTTAAGGTTTGGATAAAAGATTGAGGACATGCTCATCAAATTAGTGGATGACATTAGGCTGGACCTGGTAGTAAATAAATTAAGTAATAAGATCCATTTGAAAAAACTTTGACTAACCAGAACAATGGACCTAATCTAATAGAATAAAAATCAATATATCCTATACTAGTTCTGAAAACCATTTAAATAAGTAAAGATACAGTTATATGGATTAACAAGAGCGACTGGCCAAAACTAATTTTTTATGAATTGCTTTTTTTTTTTTAATTTAAAAGTAGTACATGTTTATCAAAGAAAATTCAGCAAATGAAGAAATCTAGAAAGGAGCCAACAATAATGGCCATAATACTTTCATTTATTTTGGTTTTTGGTTTTATATACAAATTTATATTTTCCTACATCATCACCAACATTTCAATGTTTATATATGAGATTTATTTTCCCAGTTGTTTCATGTGAGTTTAATATGTGTAAATTATGATATATATATAATCATATATCTATATAGATATATATGCATATATGATTTCTGTGAATTACTTTGCTATGATACCAAACAATACTAAACTCTGACAGGTGAAGTGTTCTTAGAGAAGAATTTCTTCTGTAGAATTGCATATTGGTTTGCATAGTAAGGGATAATAATAAAGTAGTTTGCTTTTAAGCATCAGATAAAAAAGGTACATTAGAGTAATGTTTAAGTACATTAGAATTGTCAATCAGATATGGTTTGCTGAAGTAATGTTTCTTTTTAATATTTATGGTACCTTGGGTATTCTGTAATTGATAAAATGTATTATTACTATTATTATTATATGATTTATGCAATCCTGGGTTATTAATTTTAACCTTTCTGTAGAGTGGGTGGATTACATCACACACCAACATTTTTACATTTGTATGTATGATGTATTTCTCCCGTGGTTTCATATCAGTTTGTATTTCTGTAACCCTCACACGAAAGGAAATTTAATTGGAGTAAAATTCTTAGTTCACAAATTTTTCCTTCCAAAATTCTCTATTGAATTCTGGAATTTGATACTGCAGGAGAAAAATTCTAATGCCCTAAATATCTTACTTATGTGTTTCAATCTTATGTGTATTATTATTTTCTGAATGCTTGATGGATTCTACTTTATTCTTGTAACGCAAACTAGATTATCAGTATAGTTCGTAGAATGGGCTGCTCTTCATTGATTTTTACTATAATTTAAGAATCCCATTAAGTATGCATAATTCCAGTTTAGGAATACTGCTTTCTATAATACTTGGTGATTTCTTCTTTCAGAAGAGAAATTATTCCCATATTTATTTTTTAGGAATATTGAATTTTATTTATTTATTTATTTTTATACAGCAGGTTCTTATTACTTATCCACTTTATACATATTAGTGTATATATGTCAATCCCAATCTCCCAATTCATCCCACCACCACCACCACCACCCCCCTCCACTTTCTCCCTTTGGTATCCGTACATTTGTTCTCTACATCTGTGTCTCTATTTCTGCCTTGAAGACCGGTTCATCTGTACCATTTTTCTAGAGTCCACATATATGAGTTAATATACGATATTTGTTTTTCTCTTTCTGACTTACTTCACCCTGTATGGCAGTCTCTAGGTCCATCCACATCTCTACAAATGGCCCAACTTCATTCCTTCTTATGGCTGAGCAATTCCATTGTATATATGTACCATACTTCGTTAGCCATTCATCTGTCGATGGGCATTTAAGTTGCTTCCATGACCTGGCTATTGTAAATAGTGCTGCAATAAACATTGGGGTGCATGTGTCTTTTTGCATTATGGTTTTCTCAGGGTATATGCCCGGTAATGGGATTGCTGGGTCATATGGTAGTTCTATTTTTAGTTTTTTAAGGAACCTCCATACTGTTCTCCATAGTGGCTGTGTCAGTTTACATTCCCACCAACAGTGCAAGAGGGTTCCCTTTTCTCCACACCCTCTCCAGCGTTTGTTGTTTGTAGATTTTCTGATGATGCCCATTCTAACTGGTGTGAGGTGATACCTCATTGTAGTTTTGATTTTCATTTCTCTAATAATTAGTGATGTTGAACAGCTTTCATGTGCTTCTTGGTCATCTGTATGTCTTCTTTGGAGAGATGTCTGTTTAGGTCTTCTGCCCATTTTTGGATTGGGTTGTTTGTTTTTTTAACATTGAGCTGCAGGAGCTGTTTATATATTTTGGAGATTAATCCTTTGTCCATTGATTCCCTTGCAAATATTTTCTTCCATTCTGAGGGTTGTCTTTTCGTCTTGTTTATAGTTTCCTTTGCTGCGCAAAAGCTTTGAGGTTTCATTAGTTCCCATTTGTTTATTTTTGTTTTTATTTCTATTTCTCTAGGAGGTGGGTCAAAAAGGATCTTGCTGTGATTTATGTCAAAGCTTGTTCTTCCCATGTTTTCCTCTAAGAGTTTTATAGTGTCCAGTCTTACACTTAGGTCTTTAATCCATTTGGAGTTTATTTTTGTGTATGGTGTTAGGGAGTGTTCTAATTTCATTCTTTTACATGTAGCTGTCCAGTTTTCCCAGCACCACTTATGGGAGAAACTGTCTTTTCTCCATTGTATATCCTTGCTTCCTTTGTCATGGATTAGTTGACCATAGGTGCGTAGGTTTATCTCTGGGCTTTCTATCCTGTTCCATTGATCAATATTTCTATTTTTGTGCCAGTGCCATATTGCCTTGATTACTGTAGCTTTGTAGTATGATCTGAAGTCAGGGAGTCTGATTCCTCCAGCTCCATTTTTATCCCTCAAGATTGCTTTGGCTATTCGGGGTCTTTTTTGTCTCCATACAAATTTTAAGAATTTTTGTTCTAGTTCTGTAAAAAAAATGCCATTGGTAATTTGATAGGGATTGCATTGAATCTGTAGATTACTTTGCGTAATATAATCATTTTCACAATATTGATTCTTCCAATCCAAGAACATGGTATATCTTTCCATCTGTTTGTTTCATCTTTGATTTCTTTCACAGTGTCTTATGGTTTTCTGAGTAAAGATCTTTTACCTCCTTAGGTTGGTTTATTCCTAGGTATTTTATTCTTTTTAATGCGATGGTAAATGAGATTATTTCCTTAATTTCTCTTTCTGATCTTTCGTTGTTTGTGTGTAGAAATGCAACAGATTTCTGTGTATTAATTTTGTATCCTGCAACTTTACCAAATTCAATGATGAGCTCCAGTAGTTTACTGGTGGCATCTTTAGAATTTTCTATGTATAGTATCATGTCATCTGCAAACAGTGACAGTTTTACTTCTTTTCCAATTTGGATTTCTTTTATTTCTTTTTCATCTCTGATGGCTGGGGCCAGGACTTCCAAAACTATGTTGAATAAAAATGGTGAGAGTGGGCATCCTTGTCTTGTTCCTGATCTTAGAGGAAATGCTTACAGTTTTTCACCATTGAGAATGATGTTGGCTGTGGGTTTGTCATATATGGCCTTTATTATGTTGAGGTAGGTTCCTTCTGTGCCCACTTTATGGAGAGTTTTTATCATAAATTGGTGTTGAATTTTGTCAAAAGCTTTCTCTGCATCTACTGAGATGATCATACGGTTTTTCTTCTTCAGTTTGTTAATATGGTGTATCACATTGATTGATTTGCGTATATTGAAGAATCCTTGCATTCCTGGAATAAACCCCACTTGATCATGATGTATGATCCTTTTAATGTGCTGTTGGATTCTCTTTGCTAGTATTTTGTTGAGGATTTTTGCATCCATGTTCATCAGTGATATTGGCCTTTAGTTTTCTTCCTTTGCAACAGCTTTGTCTGGTTTTGGTATCAGGGTGATGGTGGCCTCCTAGAATGAGTTTGGGAGTGTTCCTCCCTCTGCAATTTTTTGGAAGAGTTTGAGAAGGATGGGTGTTAACTCCCCTCTAAATGTTTGATCAAATTCACCTGTGAAGCCATCTGGTCCTGGGCTTTTGTTTGTTGGAAGATTTTTAATCACAGTTTCAATTTCAGTACTTTGTGATTGGCCTGTTCATATTTTCTCCTTCTTCCTGGTTCAGTCTTGAAAGGGTATAGTTTTCTAAGAATTTGTCCATTTCTTCCAGGTTGTACATTTTATTGGCGTAGAGTTGCTTGTAGTAGTCTCTTAGGATGCTTTGTGTTTCTGCCGTGTCCGTTGTAACTTCTCCTTTTTCATTTCTAATTTTATTGATTTCAGTCCTCTCCCTCTTTTCCTGATGAGTCTGGCTAAAGGTTTATCAATTTTGTTTATCTTCTCAAAGAACCAGCTATTAGGTTTATTGATCTTTGCTATTGTTTTCTTTGTTTCTATTTCATTTATTTCTGCTCTGATCTTTATGATTTCTTTCCTTCTGCTAACTTTGGGTTTTGTTTGTTCTTTCTCTAGTTCCTTTAGGTGTAGGGTTAGATTGTTTACTTGAGATTTTTCTTGTTTCTTGAGGTAGGATTGTATTGCTATAAACTTCCCTCTTAGTACTGCTCTTGCTGCATTCCATAGGTTTTGGATCGTCGTGTTTTCACTGTCATATGTCTCTAGGTATTTTTTATTTCCTCTTTGATTTCTTCAGTGATCTCTTGGTTATTTCATAACGTATTGTTTAACCTCCATGTGTTTGTGTTTTTTCGTTTTTTTTCCCTGTAATTTATTTCTAATCTCAGAACGTTGTGGTCGGAAAAGATGCTTGACATGATTTCAGCTTTCTTAAATTTACCGAGGCTTGATTTGTGATCCAAGATGTGATCTATCCTGGAGGATGTTCCGTGTGCATGTGAGAAGAAAGTGTTATCTGCTGTTGTTGGATGTAATGTCCTATAAATATCAATTAAGTCTATCTGGTCTATTGTATCATTTAAAGCTTGTGTTTCCTTATTAATTTTCTGTCTGGATGATCTGTCCATTGGTGTAAGTGAGGTGTTAAAATCCCCCACTATTATTTTGTTACTGTCGATTTCCTCTTTTATAGCTGTTAGCATTTGCCTTATGTATTGAGGTGCTCCTATGTTGGGTGCCTATATATTTATAATTGTTATATGTCCTTCTTGGATTGATCCCTTGATCATTATGTAGTGTCCTTCCTTGTCTCTTGTAACGTTCTTTATTTTAAAGTCTATTTTATCTGAGTATTGCTACCCCAGCATTCTTTTGATTTCCATTTGCATGGAATATCTTTTTCCATCCCCTCACTTTCAGTCTGTAGGTGTCCCTAGGTCTGAAGTGGGTCTCTTGTAGATAAGAAATATGGGTCTTGTTTTTGTATCCATTCAGCAAGCCTGCGTCTTTTGGTTGGCGCATTTAATCTATTAACATTTAAGTTAATTATTGATATGTATGTTCCTATTACCATTTTCTCAACTGTTTTGCGTTTGTTTTTGTAGGTCCTTTTCTTCTCTTGTGTTTCCCACTTAGAGAAGTTCCTTTAGCATTTGTTGTAGAGCTCATTTTGTGGTGCTGAATTCTCTTAGCTTTTGCTTGTCTGTAAAGCTTTTGATTTCTTCATCGAATCTGAATGAGATCCTTACTGGGTAGAGTAATCTTGGTTGTAAGTTCTTCCCTTTCATCACTTTAAATATATCATACCACTCCCTTCTGGCTTGTAGAATTTCTCCTGAGAAATCAGCTGTTAACCTTATGGGAGTTCCCTTGAATGTTATTTGTCGTTTTTCCTTTGTTGCTTTTAATAATTTTTCTTTGTCTTTAATTTTTGTGAATTTGAATACTATGTGTCTCGGCGTGTTTCTCCTTGGGTTTATCCTGCCTGGGACTCTCTGCACTTTCTGGACTTGAGTGGCTATTTTCTTTCCCATGTTAGGGAAGTTTTTCTCCTCACATATTTTCTTGGGTCCTTTCTCTCTCTCTTCTCCTTCTGGGACCCCTATAATGTGAATGTTGGTGCATTTAATGTTGTTCCAGAGATCTCTTAAGCAGTCTTCATTTCTTTTCATTCTTTTTTCTTTATTCTGTTCCATGGCAGTGAATCCCACCATTCTGTCTTCCAGGTCACTTACCCGTTCTTCTGCCTCAGTTATTCTGCTATTGATTCCTTCTAGTGTATTTTTTATTTCAGTTATTGTATTGTTCATCTCTGTTTGTTTGTTCTTTATTTCTTCTAAGTGTTTGTTCTCTAATTATTCTAGGTCTTTGTTAAACATTTCTTGCATCTTCTCGATCTTTGACTCCATTCTTTTTCCAAGGCCCTGGATCATCTTCACTATCATTATTCTGAATTCTTTTTCAGGAAGGTTGCCTATCTCCACTTCATTTAGTTGTTTTTCTGGGGTTTAATCTTATTCCTTCATCTGGTACATAGTCCTCTGCATTTTTGTTTTGTCTGTCTTTCTATGAATGTAGTTTCGTTCCACAGGCTGCAGGATTGTAGCTCTTCTTGCTTCTGCTGTCTGCCCTCTGGTGGCTGAGTCTATCTAAGCGGCTTTTGCAAGCTTCCTTATGGGAGGGACTGGTTGTGGGTACAGCTGGGTGTTGCTCTGGTGGGCAGAGCTCAGTGAAACTTTAATCCACTTGTTTGCTGATAGGTGAGGCTTAGTTCCCTCCCTGATGGTTGTTTAGCCTGAGGCGACCCGGCACTGGAGCCTACAGGCTCTTTGGTGGGGCTAATGTCGGACTCTGGGAGGGCTCACACCAAGGAGTACTTCCCAGAACTTCTGCTACCAGTGTCCTTGTCCCCCAGGTGAGCCATAGCCATCCCCCACCTCTGCAGGAGACCCTCCAATGCTTGCAGGTAGGTCTGGTTCAGTCTCCTATGGGGTCACTGCTCCTTCCCCTGGGTCCCAATGCGCACACTACTTTGTGTGTGCCCTCCAAGAGTGCAGTCTCTGTTTCTCCCACTCCTGTCAAAGTCCTGCAGTCAAATCCCGCTAGCCTTCAAAGTCTGATTCTCTGGGAATTCCTCCTCCCATTGCCGGACCCTCAGGTTGGGAAGCCTGATGTGGGGCTCAGAACCTTCACTCCAGTGGATGGACTTCTGTGGCATAATTGTTCTCTAGTTTTGTGAGTCACCCACCCAATGGTTATGGGATTTGATTTTATTGTGATTGTGCCCCTCCTGTCATCTCATTGTGGCTTCTCCTTTGTCTTTGGATGTCAGGCATCTTTTTTTGGTGAGTTCAAGTGTCTCTCTGTTGATGATTGTTCAGCAGTTAGTTGTGATTCCAGTGCTCTCGCAAGAGGGAGTTCCATATTATATTTCTATTTTCCATTTTCCATGTCTTACCTCTTTCTCTATCATTTAATCAATTATTGCTTTTACTTTGGAATCTGAGAAAATTGATATTTGTTATCTGTAAATATCATATTGACTTAATTCTTTGCAGTCATGAGTAAATTTTTAATGTGCTTTAAAATTTTTGTTTCTCACTTTATTCCAAATTCTTTCTTAACTTATCCATATCCTTTAAAAATACTATCCTGTTGCATTTCCTTCTCAGTCTTTTATCTTCTAATGTATTTCTGCTCCTATTTCAAAGATACCATGCTTCATCATCCTTCTGACAGTATAAGATAGTTTTTATTGTTTTTTCCAGTACCTGTAAGTCATATTCGAAAATTCATCTTCCATTGAGTTTTCAACATGATACCCTTTTCCCCTTGGTCTGAAAGTTGTGGGGTTTTTGTTTTGTTTTTATGCAGATCACAAAACTGCTTTTCCTTCTTTATTCACCCTCAGTTAAACAAGGGATGGTATAATAATTTTCCTTGGACCTATTCTCCTTAGTTTGATCAAAAGTTTGATGTCCAATCCCCAGCTTCCAGTAGGCGTTCATGAAGTAATGTTTTGCTAGGCAAATTTTTTTCTATCACGGGGTCACAATGACTCTAAAATAACTACAATCCTAAGTATGACTACTGCTCATAGTGTTTATCCTATCTTTACTTGAGCGGCCTACAGTTTTTATGGTGAAACCAGTATGTGTGTGTGTGTGTGTGTGTGTGTGTGTGTGTGTATGTGTGTGTGTGTGTGTATATATATATATATATATATATATATATATATATAATTTCCATTTTGCCTAATAATCTTTATGTGTTCCAGTCTTCACAATGATGTAAAAATAGTAGCCTGATTCACTATTAGTTTGATCAGTAGTTTGATGTTCATTTCCTGGCTTCTAGCAGGCTTTCTTTATAACATATGGAGAAATTTCATCAGCAAAAATACATCCAATAAAGAAAGATTTTAGGATTAAGACTATGAGTAGTTATTCAGTAATCAGTTTTTTTCAAAGAAAAGCAAAAATAATAGGTGTTGTATTCTGGTTGGCACTTATATTGTACTTTTTAACTGGAGGATGTTGCGGCAGGGGGAATTAATACTTCCACTTTTGTTTAGATGGTCCAAACAGAAGTGGGCTCACAATGACAATTTTTAAAATATTGATTATTTTGTTCTTAGTTAATGGAAATACCTGTGAAATTCTGGTAGGTGACTGGACATCAATGCTGGTTTCTAGTGCTTGTTTTCAAAGATATATGTCCACACAGTTCATGAGTCATTAATGGCTTTCTAGAAGATGTTTGAGACTTTATCAGAGAGTGGACAGAAGATATTTTAAATAAAAACTTTACCCAAAGACTTCAGGACAATATTCAACAATAAATATGATAATAGTATGAATAACAGGTCAAACCAAAAACATAAATTGAATTTGTGGATTTTAATGGAAGTTGTGTATTTTATGAAAAAGGAGTGATATAATTTTGCTTTACTTTGCATTGGTATGATCTGATAATACCTGAAGCTCTGCATCCGATGCTTGGCACACCCCTTAAATAGATGACCTAGAATAAAGTCAGAGAAAGTAGGACAATATAGTGAAGTAATTTAATAATAAAAATAGCTGTCAGTATTGAGCACTGACTTGTAATAGATACTTTATTCATCAATTTTATTCATTCCCCCCATCAGTCCTACAAAGGAAGTTTTATTATCTCCATTTCCATAAAGAGAAGGAAAGTAAGAACTCTAAGAGGTGAATATTATTATTATGAACATGTTTTACTCATTGGTAACTTGCTCAATAGTACACAGCTAGAAAACAGAAGAGCCAGTGTTTGAGTCCAGGAAGACTGACTCCAAAAATCTTAATGATCATACCCTCATTGTTGAATATGACGATGTTCAGTAAAAGAGATGACTTGCTATTAAAACTGTTCAAAGTTAAAAGGAATTACTATGGATAAAATAAGTCCACTGTCACAACTAATTTCCAAATATGTTCTAGTAACCACTGAGAGAGAAATCTGCAAAAGAGATTCAGATTTTGATGGTAAGTTGGATAGGATAGGCATTAAAATCCCTTCTAGTCCTCAGTGTCTAAGGTTTTTATAACTGTATTTCATGTTAGTTTAATAAAGTATTTTTCATTTTTCTCCTTTCTTTACTTATTTTTCCAAGCTGCCACTTCTCTTTGTTCATTTAACTAAGATATGCCTTGCATTGTCAGAGGCAGATGAACTGCGTGTATTGTACTAGGGTGCAAAGCAACATTTCCCTACATGTTTTCTCAAACTTGCAGAATTTCTGGCAACATTACTGGGAAGCATGGAGAATTACAACTTTCCTTGAAGCTTTACTGAATAACCTATACAGGAAGGAATAGAGGCCAGTTTTAAAATATAAATCTGTGGAACTCCACAGGAAAAGTGTTATTTTTACTTTTGTCTTAGCCTATACCAGTAAACTCTGTTTCTTTACAAACTTAGAAAAAGTCATCTCAAGTCACACTATACTTAGATCTGAGAGCAGGAACAAAATTCCCCATCTTGGAATCATGAGAATTGTTTGATTCAACTAACTTCTGAAGATGATAGATCTTGGCCATGGCTTCAGACTCCTGAAACACATCGTACTATTTGTTAGTGAATATTTTGTTCTTTCCATAAATATCCCCTAAAGATGCCTAAGTTGAATAAAGAAATCAATTTATTGAGGGTCCTGACACTTCACAGATATTTAAACACATTAATGCTTCTTTAAATATATGAGTGGCTCAATTATAAACACAATTTGAATATACACTAAAATATTACCTATTTGGCTCATTAATTTAAAATATTGATAAAAGGCCAATACCTTTATCCCATTAATAAAGCAAAATGCATTAATTCATCTAACATATTTTTTTGAGAATTTTACATTCAAGGGGGTGAGGGAGAGAGAAACCAAAATGTACTATTTCAACAATTATTTGTTGGTGAATTAAGAGAGAGATTTGGATTGTTAAAATCAACTCAGAATAGTTATACATCTCACTCAGAAATCCAAGGTATGCACACGCACAGGCTCAGAAGTAAGAAGTCTAGGATGGGGAGGTGCCTCAAGATGGCAGAAGAGTAAGATGAGATCACCTTCCCCCCCACAAATACATCAGAAATACATCTACATGTGGAACAACTCCTACAGAACACCTACTGAACGCTGGCAGAAGACGTCAGACCTCCCAAAAGGCAAGAAACTCCCCACGTACCTAGGTAGGGCAAAAGAAACAAGAAAAAACAGAGGCAAAAGAATAGGGATGGGACCTGCACCAGTGGGAGGGAGCTGTGAAGGAGGAAAGGTTTCCACACACTAGGAAGCCCCTTCGCAGGCAGAGACTGCGGGGGGCGGAGGGGGGAAGCTTCGGAGCCACGGAGGAGAGTGCAGTAACGGGTGTGGAGGGCAAAGCAGAGGGATTCCCGTACAGAGGATCGGTGCTGAGCAGCACTCGCCAGCCCGAGAGGCTTGTCTGCTCACCCGCCGGGGCGGGCGGGGGCTGGGAGCTGAGGCTCGGGCTTCAGAGGTCAGACCCCAGGGAGAGGACTGGGGTTGGCTGTGTGAACACAGCCTGAAGGGGGCTAGTGCGCCACAGCTAGCCGGGAGGGAGTCCAGGAAAAGTCTGGAGCTGCCGAAGAGACAAGAGACTTTTTCTTGCCTCTTTGTTTCCTGGTGCGTGGGGAGAGGGGATTCAGAGCGCCGCCTAAACGAGCTCCAGAGATGGACGCGAGCTGCGGCTATCAGCGCGGACCCCAGAGACGGGCATGAGATGCTAAGGCTGCTGCTGCCACCACCAAGAAGCCTGTGAGCAAGCACAGGTCACTCTCCACACCTCGCCTCCCGGGAGCCTGTGCAGCCCGCCACTGCCAGGGTCCCGTGATCCAGGGACAACTTCCCCGGGAGAACACACGGCGCACCTCAGGCTGGTGCAACGTCACGCCGGCCTCTGCCGCTGCAGGCTTGCCACGCATCCATACCCTTCCCTCCCCCCCGGCCTGAGTGAGCCAGAGCCCCCGAAGCAGCTGCTCCTTTAACCCCGTCTGGGAACAGATGCCCTCAGGTGACCTACACGTAGAGGCGGGTCCAAATCCAAAGCTGAACCCCAGGAGCTCTTTGAACAAAGAAGAGAAAGGGAAATCTCTCCCAGCAGCCTCAGGAACGGTGGATTAAATCTCCACAATCAACTTGATGTACCCTGCATCTGTGGAATACCTGAATAGACAATGAATCATCCCAAATTGAGGAGGTGGATTTGGGAGCAACAATATACATATATTTTCCCCTTTTTCTCTTTTTGTGAGTGCGTATGTGTATGCTTCTGTGTGTCATTTTGTCTGTATAGCTTTGCTTTTACCATTTGTCCAAGGGTTCTGTCTGTCCATTTTTTTTATTACTTAAAAATTTTTTTTTCTTATTAATTATTCTTTATTTTTTATTTTATTTTATTTTATTTTATCTTCTTTCTTTCTTTCTTCCTTTTTTTTTCTCCCTTTTATTCTGAGCCGTGTGGAGGACAGGCTCTTGGTGCTCCACCCAGACATCAGGGCTGTGCCACTGAGGTGGGAGAGCCAAGTTCAGGACACTGGTCCACAAGAGACCTCCCAGCTCCACGTAATATCAAATGGTGAAAATCTCCCAGAGATCTCCATCTTAACGCCAAGACCCAGCTTCACTCAATGACCAGCAAGCTACAGTGCAGGACACCCCATGCCAAGCAACTAGCAAGACAGGAACACAACCCCATCCATTAGCACAGAAGCTGCCTAAAATCATAATAAGGCCACAGACACCCCAAAACACACAACCAGACGTGGACCTGCCCACCAGAAACACAAGATCCAGCTTCATCGGCCATAGCACAGGCACTAGTCCCCTCCACCAGGAAGCCTACACAACCCACTGAACCAACCTTAGCCACTGGGGACAGACACCAAAAACAATGGGAACTACGAACGTGCAGCCTACGAAAAAGAGACCCCAAACACAGTAAGTTAAGCAAAATGAGAAGACAGAGAAACACACAGTAGATGAAGGAGAAAGGCAAAAACCCACCACACCTAACAAATGAAGGGGCAATAGGCAGCCTACCTGAAAAAGAATTCAGAACAATGATAGTAAAGATGATCCAAAATCTTGGAAATAGAATGGAGAAAATACAAGAAACGTTTAACAAGGACCTAGAAGAACTAAAGAGCAAACAAACAATGATGAACAATACAATAAATGAGATTTAAAATTCTCTAGAAGGGATCAATAGCAGAATAACTGAGGCAGAAGAACAGATAAGTGACCTAGAAGATAAAATAGTGGAAATAACTACTGCAGAGCAGAATAAAGAAAAAAGAATGAAAAGAATTGAGGACAGTCTCAGAGACCCCTGGGAAACATTAAACACACCAACATTCGAATTATAAGGTCCCAGAAGAGGAAGAGAAAAAGAAAAGGACTGAGAAAATATTTGAAGAGATTATAGTTGAAAACTTCCCTAATATGGGAAAGGAAATAGTTAATCAAGTCCAGGAAGCACAGAGAGCCCCATACAGGATAAATCCAAGGAGAAACATGTCAAAACACATATTAATCAAACCATCAAAAATAAAATACAAAGAAAAAATATTAAAAGCAGCAAGGGAAAAACAACAACTAACACATAAGGGAATCCCCATAAGGTTAACAGCTGAGCTTTCAGCAGAAACTCTGCAGGCCAGAAGGGAGTGGCAGGGCATATTTAAAGTGATGAAAGAGAAAAACCTACAACCAAGATTACGTACCCCACCCCCCCCAAAAAAAAAAGATTACGTACCCAGCAAGGAACTCATTCAGATTTGACAGAGAACTTAAAAGCTTTACTAACAGGCAGAAGGTGAGAATTCACCACCACCAAACCAGCTTTACAACAAGTGCTAAAGGAACTTCTCTAGGCAGGAAACACAAGAGAAGGAAAAGACCTACAATAATAAACCCGAAACAATTAAGAAAATGGTAATAGGAACATACATATTGATAATTACCTTAAATGTAAATGGATTAAATGTTCCAACCAAAAGACATAGACTGGCTGAATGGATACAAAAACAAGACCCGTATATATATTGTCTGCAAGAGACCCACTTCAGACCTAGGGACACATTCAGACTGAAAGTGAGGAGATGGAAAAAGATATTCCATGCAAATGGAAATCAAAGGAAAGCTGGAGTAGCAATTCTCATATCAGACAAAATAGACTTTAAAACAAACACTCTTACAAGAAACAAAGAAAGACACTACATAATGATCAAGGGATCAATCCAAGAAGAAGATAGAACATTTGTAATTATTTTTGCACCCAACATAGGAGCACCTTAATACATAATGCAAATACTAACAGCCATAAAGGGGAAATCGACAGTAACACAATCATAGTAGGGGACTTTCACACCCCACTTTCACCAATGAACAGATCATCCAAAATGAAAACAAATAAGGAAACACAAGCTTTAAATGATACATTAAACAAGATGGACTTAATTGATATTTATAGGACATTCCATCCAAAAACAACAAAATACACATTCTCAAGTGCTCAGGGAACATTCTCCAGGATACATCATATCTTGGGTCACAAATTAAGCCTTGGTAAATTTAAGAAAATTGAAATCGTATTAAGAATCTTTTCCGACCACAAAGCTATGAGACTAGATATCAATTACAGGAAAAAATCTGTAAGAAATACAAACACATGGAGGCTAAACAACACAGTGCTTAATAACCAAGAGATCACTGAAGAAATCAAAGAGGAAATCAAAAAATACCTAGAAACAAATGACAATGAAAACACAACGACCCAAAACCTATGGGATGCAGCAAAAGCAGTTCTAAGAGGGAAGTTTATAGCTATACAAGCCTACCTTAAGAAACAAGAAACATCTCAAATAAACAACCTAACCTTACACCTAAAGCAATTAGAGAAAGAAGAACAAAAAAACCCCAAAGTTAGCAGAAGGAATGAAATCATAAAGATCAGATCAGAAATAAATGAAAAAGAAATGAAGGAAACGATAGCAAAGATCAATAAAACTAAAAGCTGGTTCTTTGAGAAGATAAACAAAATTGATAAACCATTAGCCAGACTCATCAAGAAAAAAAGGGACAAGACTCAAATCAATAGAATTAGAAATGAAAAAGGAGAAGTAACAACTGACACTGCAGAAACACAAACGATCATGAGAGATTACTACAAGCAACTCTATGCCAATAAAATGGACAACCTGGAAGAAATGCACAAATTCTTAGAAATGCACAACCTGCCGAGACTGAACCAGGAAGAAAAAGAAAATATGAACAGACCCATCACAAACACTGAAATTGAAACTGTGATTAAAAATCTTCCAACAAACAAAAGCCCAGGACCAGATGGCTTCACAGGTGAATTCTATCAAACATTTAGAGAAGAGCTAACACCCATCCTTCTCAAACTCTTCCAAAATATTGCAGAGGGAGGAATACTCCCCAACTCAATCTACGAGGCCACCATCACCCTGATATGAAAACCAGACAAAGATGTCACAAAGAAAGAAAACTACAGGCCAATATCACTGATGAACATAGGTGCAAAAATCCTCAACAAAATCCTAGCAAACAGAATCCAACAGCACATTAAAAGGATCATACACCATGATCAAGTGGGGTTTATCCCAGGAATGCAAGGATCCTTCAATATACGCAAATCAATCAATGTAATACACCATATTAACAAAGTGAAGGAGAAAAACCATATGATCATCTCAATAGATGCGGAGAAAGCTTTCGACAAAATTCAACACCCATTTATGATAAAAACCCTCCAGAAAGTAAGCATAGCGGGAACTTTCCTCAACATAATAAAGGCCATATATGACAAACCCACAGCCAACATCATCCTCAATGGTGAAAAACTGAAACCATTTCCAGTAAGATCAGGAACAAGACAAGGTTGTCCACTCTCACCACTATTATTCAACATAGTTTTGGAAGTGTTAGCCACAGCAATCAGAGAAGAAAAAGAAATAAAAGGAATCCAAATTGGAAAAGAAGAAGTAAAGCTGTCACTGTTTGCAGGTGACATGATACTATACATAGAGAATCCTAAAGAAGCTACCAGAGAACTACTAGAGCTAATCATTGAATTTGGTAAAGTAGCAGGATACAAAATTAATGCACAGAAATCTCTTGCATTCCTATACACTAATGATGAAAAATCTGAAAGAGAAATTAAGAAAACACTCTGATTTACCACTGCAACAAAAAGAATAAAATATCTAGGAATAAACCTACCTAAGGAGACAAAAGACCTGTATGCCAAAAATTATAAGACACTGATGAAAGAAATTAAAGATGATACAAATAGATGGAGAGATATACCATGTTCTTGGATTGGAAGAATCAACATTGTGAAAATGACTCTACTACCCAAAGCAATCTACAGATTCAATGCAATCCCTATCAAACTACCACTGGCATTTTTCACAGATGTAGAACAAAAAATTTCACAATTTGTATGGAAACACAAAAGACCCCGAATAGCCAAAGCAATCTTGAGAAAGAAAAATGGAGCTGGAGGCATCAGGCTCCCTGACTTCAGACTATATTACAAAGTACAGTAATCAAGAGAGTAATGTAGGGGCTTCCCTGGTGGCGCAGTGGTTGAGAATCCGCCTGCCAATGCAGGGGACACGGGTTCGAGCCCTGGTCTGGGAAGATCCCACATGCCGCGGAGCAACTGGGCCCGTGAGCCACAACTACTGAGCCTGCGCGTCTGGAGCCTGTGCTCTGCAACAAGAGAGGCCGCGATAGTGAGAGGCCCGCGCACCACGATGAAGAGTGGCCCCCGCTTGCCGCAACTGGAGAAAGCCCTTGAACAGAAACGAAGACCCAACACAGCCAAAAATAAATATAAATAAATAAATAATAAAAAAAATAAAAAAAAAAAAAAAAAGAGTAATGTACTGGCACAAAAACAGAAATATAAATCAATGGAACAGGATAGAAAGCCCAGAGATAAACCCACGCACATATGGTCACCTTATCTTTGATAAAGGAGGCAAGAATATACAATGGAGAAAAGACAGCCTCTTCAATAAGTGGTGCTGGGAAAACTGGACAGGTACATGTAAAAGTATGAAATTAGAACACTCCCTAACACCATACACAAAAATAAACTCAAAATGGATTAAAGACCTAAATGTAAGGCCAGACACCATCAAACTCTTAGAGGAAAACATAGGCAGAACACTCTATGATATAAGTCACAGCAAGATCCTTTTTGACCCACGTCCTAGAGAAATGGTAATAAAAACAAAAATAAACAAATGGGACCTAATGAAACTTAAAAGCTTTTGAACAGCAAAGGAAACTATAAACAAGATGAAAAGACAGCCCTCAGAATGGGAGAAAATATTTGCAAATGAAGCAACTGACAAAGGATTAATCTCCAAAACATACAAGCAACTCATGTAGCTCAATATCAAAAAAACAAACAACCCAATCCAAAAATGGGCAGAAGACCTAAATAGACATTTCTCCAAAGAAGATATACAGATTGCCAACAAACACATGAAAGAATGCTCAACAACATTAATCATTAGAGAAATGCAAATCAAAAGTACAATGAGATATCATCTCACACCAGTCAGAATGGCCATCATCAAAAAATCTAGAAACAATAAATGCTGGAGAGGGTGTGGAGAAAAGGGAACCCTCTTGCACTGTTGGTGGGAATGTAAATTGATACAGCCACTATGGAGAACAGTATGGAGGTTCCTAAAAAACTAAAAATAGAACTACCATACGACCCAGCAATCCCACTACTGGGCATATACCCTGAGAAAACCATAATTCAAAGAGTCATGTACCAAAATGTTCATTGCAGCTCTATTTATAATAGCCAGGACATGGAAGCAACCTAAGTGTCCATCAACAGATGAATGGATAAAAAAGATGTGGCACATACATACAATGGACTATTACTCGGCCATAAAAAGAAACGAAATTGAGTTATTTTTTGAGGTGGATGGACCTAGATTCTGTCATACAGAGTGAAGTATTTCAGAAAGAGAAAAACAAATACCGTATGCTAACACATATATATGGAATCTAAGAAAAAAAAAAAAAAGTCATGAAGAACCTAGGGGCAAGACGGGAATAAAGACACAAACCTACTAGAGAATGGACTTGAGGATATGCGGAGGGGGAAGGGTAAGCTGTGACAAAGTGAGAGAGTGGCATGGACATATACACACTACCAAATGTAAAATAGATAGCTAGTGGGAAACAGCCGCATGGCACAGGGAGATCAGCTCGGTGCTTTGTGACCACCTAGAGGGCTGGGATAGGGATGGTGGGAGGGAGGGAGATGCAAGAGGGAAGAGATATGGGGATATATGTATATGTATAGCTGATTCACTTTGTTATACATCAGAAACTAACACACCATTGTAAAGCAATTATACTCCAATAAAGATGTTTTAAAAAAAAAAAAAGAAGTCTAGGACCTTCCACTTGATTCTTCCTGCTTCCTTTCCACATTTGCAAGCATTCTTTGGCCCAAAGTAATAGATGAGGTCCTGAGTAAGGTTTGTGGGTCACCTCACACATGGGGAGCCGCATTTCTGTTATGAAACATCCATTTTATATCCAAATCTTTAGAGAGCTTATTTGAAATTCTTCAAGGAGCCAGTGACTTCATCAGGGTTCATCTGAGAAAGCCAAAACATAGACTCTGTCCATAAGATGTTTATAGTGTCTTGAAACTCTCAGTTTTAGTTAATCTAAAACTTAGAATGTAAAGTATATCCATCCTTGTGGATTCTTAACTTTTTAAATTATGTTACTTAAAGGCTTTTATTAAATTATGTACAGATTTTTTCCTTGTTTCTTTGATCACACTATCAAACTCTTTCTGTTTTTTACTTAATATTCCTAGGACTGTCAGTCTGTTTATGCTCTTGTACTTTTGATAGGCAGATGGTATTCTTTTAAAAACTTGTCTTAAGTATCAGTACCATGCAAATATTAAATATAGTTTTATAAATTTTAATGATAAAGATTAATAAATGTATTCTAAATGTGATTTAGAATTATTTTATCTTCTCAAACAGATATAGGGGTATTTTGAAATGGTTCCGTATCAGTACCTATTTTCTGTTCCCATTGAGGAAAGGTCACACATATGTATGAAATTTCATCATTATTAAGGTGGGTAATATAGCCTTGAAAACTTTTTTCTATTCATACTGTACATATCTATTAGTTGTGCAAAGGACTATATGTTTTCTTAGTCATGAGAAGATCTTGTCTTTTATTGGTATGAATGTGCGGGGTAGAAAGAGAATTTACTCTGGAAAGTCTGATTTCAGATAGCTTACAGGCAAGGGAAGATGATCAGATAATTTTTTAGGGAGAGAGCAAAACAAAACAAACAACCAAACAATCCCTCCCACTGTTCTTTTTAGTAGATCTGCAAACTGTAGAGTATGCAGTAACTAAGGGAGCATGAGACCCACGCTTATTAATTTTTAGAATTTTGCATGAATCTTTAAAGTCGTTGGCGCTTCTGGGCAAAGTGGGAGGTTCAAATCTGGCCTAAAATTTAGGTTAATTATATTTTATCACAAATTTAATTACAGTTTTAATTAGAGAAATACCAATAGCAAGTTGGCAGGTGGTTCAGCTGGAACTATGTAGCAATTAAGCAGATATAATGCCCCCCCAAAGCCAAGAAGACAAAAACAAATAAAATTTTTTTTGTTTAAGAAAAATGAACTTTACAATGTGATAGAAACTGGTTTTAATTTGTAAAAGTTTTAGGAACCTTGCCTTTGTGTCTACAAACATGTGCATGGTTACAGTAAGTAATTTTTAAAAAATTATCATAAATGTCATTTTGTTGGTTTTAAATCTCTTCCATATTTAATTAATAAAAAAAAACTTTCACTTAAGCCTTACAATGGATAATGATAATCACAATACAATTCTTTGTTTTGAAAATATATCTCAAAATGAAAACTCTGTTTAGAAATTTTATAGCATTGCAGCTAATATTTTGTGTTTTAAAATGAGTTCATTTAACACCTGTACTAGAAAACCATTTAGTTTGTAATGCACACCATGCCTCTTTAAGACCATAATTGTAAATTTATTTTCCATCTTACTCTAATATGTCCTAAAACCTCCTTTCTAAATAGCTGTATGCCCAAACTTGTTGAGGTCTCCATGATGAACAGTAATATCTTTTTCAGCTCTCTTAGTAGAACAGGGAAAGAGACAAAATAAAATACAGAAAGTGAACCAATGTGGGGGGGTGGGTATTTTGTGATGAAGATCACTTCGGATCAACTATTATCAGTTATATAAAGTATCAATGATACAATCTGATGGAGATAAATCAGTTATACTATTCCTATAAATAAATGTCTGTAGCCCTGAAATGATGTCTAACTCTGTTATCTTTTCATAATTTTCCCTATAGGAAGAATAACATACAAGACAATTAAGTAAATGCAGCTAGACATTAGTCTACAAGGTAGCCTACCTGTACTTAAAACATATAGAAACAAACTTTTTATAGGATTAAAAATGTATATGTGGAAAAATTACAAAAATATGGAAGCATAAGACAAATTTATAGGATAAATTTTTTGTAGTCTTATAAAAACTTCCATATCAAGACATGAGGCACAGATATTTTTTTAATTGAAAAATTTAATGGTAAAAAGAAAAACAACTTGCTTTAAAGTGGTAACATATACAAATGAAATATCTGTAATTACACATATAGAAATCTTATATCATTGTTCTTTGGTGCCTGTTGATATGGAAGTGGGGCTTTTACAGTTTATTTATATACTTGCTTACTATACCAAAAATAATACACTAAGAGAAAACATGATAAAATTCTTATGAAAGTAGAAAGTAAGATGATAGAGCACTTATTATTCCAGTAGTCAAATAAAGGAAACTTGATAGCTTTTTTTTCTTTTTTCGTCCAAAGAATTAAGATTCCCAAATTATCTTCATCTCTTTATCAGAGCTCATACTGGGAAAGGAACTGAAAAATAAATTTATCTCTCCAGATAGTAAAACTGGTATGCAAACACCTAACCATTCTTTCTGAAGTCTTGTTAAAATCCCAATAGCTCACAGTTATAAAATGGCAGGCATAAATATCCCCTTCTTGGAAAGTTGAATGGCCTCCCTGAATTCTATTAATGTTTATATAATATCTCAATAAACCTATCTGCCAATGAATATATGAAAAACAGATGTTTTGTCTGCATTGCTTTGAAGGAATACCAAATTTTGAGTTCTGTGAATTCTGCTGAAAATTCCACATCTGAAAATAAAACTATATCAGTCTAATGAATACAATGGCCAACGAGAGTGACTTCTAAAATTAAGAAATAAAAATTCCTTCCTTAAATGAGTTTGGCATCACAAATACCAAATGGACAGAAATGATTTTAAACATTGATGTTGCTCTATATTTAAATCTATTGACTTTAAAATGTACAGTATGAGTCAGAACAACTGGTGCTTTTTATTTACAGCATTTAAGCCAGAAGCCTCTGCAGACAGAAAAATAATTCTGTCCTGGATGGCGTCCCATTTTTTTCCCCCACAGAGTTTTAAGTACTTCTTAAAAACTCTCTTGGATAAATAGTGAAAAAAGTTGGAAAGTCTTATCATAATAATTTTTACAAAGCACCTTTTTGTGTAGAGTCATGTCTCAAATGGATATGTATTTGTGTTGAATATTTTTATATTTTGCTGCTAAGTAGCAAGAACCAGCAGTTGGGAGTTGCAAAAAGAGTTCTAGAGACATTTTCTCTGAAATGTGTAGCAAAGGAAAGGATGAAGGAAGGAGTATCCTTTTACTGGCCAGCTGTCCTCTTAGCCAACACATATTAAAACTATTTCTGTTAAAACAAACTTTTACATCACAAAGATTTGGATAAAGTGTGGGTCAATAAGTAGTTGTTCCAGGGGCTTCCCTGGTGGCGCAGTGGTTGAGAATCTGCCTGCCAATGCAGGGGACACGGGTTCGAGCCCTGATCTGGGAAGATCCCACATGCCGCGGAGCAACTGGGCCCGTGAGCCACAACTACTGAGCCTGCGCGTCTGGAGCCTGTGCTCCGCAACAAGAGAGGCCGTGATACTGAGAGGCCCGCGCACCGCGATGAAGAGTGGCCCTCGCTTGCCACAACTAGAGAAAGCCCTCGCACAGAAACGAAGACCCAACACAGCCATAAATAAAAATAAATAAATAAATTTAAATAGCACTTGGCAAACAAAGAGAGGGAAGAAAAATATAGTTATATAAAAAAAAAAAAAGTAGTTGTTCCAAGGTGATAGCTACAGGCAGTTAAAAATATGTTCAATTGACTTAATATTTAACTAAGGTATTTATGCTAAATATCGAAATCAGTGGTCAGGAAGGGATTCACTTTTAAATTGTATATTTTAAGGTAAAATTTAAATGCTTTGAGATACATAGTTCTTAAGTGGACAGTTTCATGAGTTTTGACGAACGTATACACCCTTGTAACCAACACCTCAATAAAGATATAATATTGTGTTTCCCACCAGTGAATTCCTACCCTTCTATTGGCAACCACTGTTCTGATTTCTATTATTATAGGTTAGTTTCACCTGTTCTTGAAAGTCCCATAAATGAAATCATTCAGTGGGTACTCTTTCATCGGGTTTACTTCACTCAAAATAATTTTTTTCACATACATGATTAGTGTTTTATACTTTGAAGAATGGTCCTGAAACCTCAACACTAAGCCAGGCTGAAAGGTTAAAGTTTAAAATAGACAGTTTTGTAAGGATATTTTATAACATGTGTACTGACTCTTCACTCTACAAAATCTTGATCATAGAGCTTATAATACACCTAGTTGGCAGTAGCACCCAGGTTTTCCAAATTGTTAGTAATCATTTTTCTCCTGTCTGCATAGACTACTTCTCATTAGCTGCCTGCTGAATGAGAGTCATTCATGTTATTGCATGAATTTGTACCTTTTTAATTAATTTATTTTTAATGGTGAATAGTACTCCATCACATACATATACTATTTGTTTATCCATTCATGTTGACAGAGAGTTGGGTAGTTTCCAGTTTTAGCTATTGTTAATAAAACTATAAAATGTGCATATAAATATTTTGATGTACATACATTTTTCTCTTATATTAAAACCTAGGAGTATAATTGTTGGGTTATAAGATTGGTGTAGATTTAGCCTTATGAAAAACTGCTAAATAGTTTTTCAAACTATTTTAAAATTCCACTAGCAATGTATAACAATTCTGCTTGTTCTACCTCCTTGCTAAATTTTGGAATTCTCAGTTTGTAAAATTTTAGCCATTTTAATGTGTGAATGTGTGTGTGTGTGTGTGTGTGTGTGTGTGTAATGGCACCTCAGTTTGCTTTAAATTAAATTTTCCTGATTACTAATGATATCGAGTACTTTTCTGCATGCTATTTGCCATTCATATATCTTCCTTTGTGAAGTTGCTATACAAATTATTTTTACCAATTTTTTACACTTTAATTTTTTTTTTTCTGAGCAATTAGGTTCACAGCAAAATTGAGAGGCAGGGACAGAGAGTTTCTATATTCTCCCTGACCCCACACATGTATGGCCTCCTCTATTACCAACCTCACTCATCAGGGTGGCGCATTTGTTACAACTGATGACCCTACGTTGACACATCAGATCACCTGAACTTCTTGTCTTTAGTTTGTTTGATATCAATAAAGCCACCTCAGCTTTCTTATGCTCACCTTTTCCATGATACATTTTTTCCTTCCTTTACTTCCAACCAGATTCTCATCTGCTTATTTAAGCTAAATCTCTTGTAAACTGTTCTTTTTTTTTATTTATTTATTTGATTTATTTATTATTTTTGGCTGCGTTGGGTCTTCGTTGCTGCACATGAGCTTTCTCTAGTTGCAGCGAGCGGGGGCTACTCTTCGTTGTGGTGCACGGGCTTCTCATTGCGGTGGCTTCTCTTGTTGCGGAACACGGGCTCTAGGCACACGGGCTTCAGTAGTTGCAGCACGCGGGCTTGGTAGTTGTGGCTCGCGGGCTCTAGAGCGCAGGCTCAGTAGCTGTGGCACACGGGCTTAGTTGCTCTGTGGCATGTGGGATCTTCCTGGACCAGGGCTCGAACCCATGTCCCCTGCATTGGCAGGCGATTCTTAACCACTGCACCACCAGGGAAGCCCTTGTAAACTGTTCTTAATTATGTCTTATTTTTAATTCTAAGAAGCTCCGCTTTAAATGTGTGTTTTGCATGTAAATATATACTGTAATTATTTAGATATTTGGATTCATCAGCCATTTTTCTTTTTTTTAATATAATTGTGTTTCTTTTGTCTCTTCTGTCCCTCATTCTTGCTTTCATTTAGATAATCTGATAAGTTTTAGTATTTCACTTTAATTACTCTATTTGCTTTTTAGCTGTGTCTATTTGCATTATTTTTTCGTGGTTGCTGAGATATGCTTCCTTGATGTATCACTGTTTACTCTAGTACTGAACATAGTCTCTTGCATTTGCCTATATATTTACGATTCCCAGTGCTCTTAATATTTTTCTGATCAATCTGAATTTCCAACAGACTTTCTCAACTTTTTTCTTCTAAAAATAAGTTTATTTCACTATCATTTTCACTGGTTACAAAATTTTAGGATACATTTTCATTCATTCAACACTTTGGGGATGTCATTCTGTTTTCTTCTAGCCAACATTGTTATAAGAAGTCAGCCATCATTTATATTACATATCATACTGTTTTTCTGAATGCAATGCATTTTTTATCTTTGTTTTTAAGATTCTTCCTTTGTCTTTTCATTTGTAAGAGTTTGCTGTGATGTGACTAGTTGTGGTTTTCTTTATATTCTATTGATATTTTTTCCCACCCAATTTTTTAAAAATTAATTAATTAATTAATTTATTTATTTTTGGCTGTTTTGGATATTCGTTGCTGCGTGGGCTTTCTCTGGATGCGGCGAGCGGGGGCTACTCTTTGTTGTGGCGTGCAGGCTTCTCATTGTGGTGGCTTCTCTTGTTGCAAGCACAGGCTCTAGGCGCGTGGGCTTCAGTAGTTGTCACACATGGGCTCAGTAGTCGTGGTGCACAGACTCTAGAGCACAGGCTCAGTAGTTGTGGCACACGGGTTTAGTTGCTCTGTGGCATGTGTGATCTTCCCGGACCAGGGCTCGAACCCATGCCCCCTGAACTGGCAGGCGGATTCTTAACCACTGCGCCACCAGGGAAGTCCCTCCCACCAAATTTTGGGGAAATTTTAGCCATTATTGCTTTAGGCTTCTCATTCACTGTTTGTTTTTTGTCTGTGTGTGTGTGTCTGCCGCATTGTTTCTCTCCTTTCCCAGAACTCGAATACATGTAATTTTGATCACTTGATACTGTTTTTTATGTTACTAAGGCTTTCTCTCTCTCTCTTTTTCTTTCTCTATCTCTCCAGATTAAATACTATTTATTACTATATCTTCAAGTTTATTGACCCTTTCTACTACAGTCTTCAGTCTGGTGTTTATCACATTTAGTAAATTGCTGATTTCAGATGTTGTCTGGTGACCATGGGCTTTACCTGTTTCCTTTATCTCAAGGATAATTGTACTGTGCTGTTTTCTAGTGTCTGGAAAAAGCTGCCTTATACATTTTGTCTGGTTTTATATTTTTTCATGGTAGGTAGTTAAGTCCAGTAACAGTTACTCAGTCCTGTGCTGAAGGAGAAATCACCTATCTTCTCTTTTTATTGTCTGCAGTGTTTATATATGATATTACTTATGACTACTATTATTTTTGTGCAGGTATAGTTGAACGAATTAATTCATAGTACTGAGAGGTATAGTAGGTTAGTAAAAGAGTTGATTATGATGATTTGGGATTTTGAAAAAAATGTACAACTGTGCTGTTAGAATGCAGCCTAGAATTAATGATGTTAGATAATCAAATTATAAATCAACTTTGATATAACCTACATTATTACTGCTTTTGATATCTTCACTTGACTCTCAAACCTTCTTTTTCTCTAGTCAAGGTCTACTTTTAGAATTTTGGATAAACTTTACATTAAATACCACAGATAAAAGAGTAATTGATAACTCAAATTTTCTGTCAGTAAACCATCAATATTTGAAAATTATCATAACCAATAATTTTCAGGTAATATCACTGAATTTATGCCAATTCAACCAGTTACTTACAGAAAAAAAATGGAATATTTGGAACCTATTTTTTGTGTTGTTTTGAGTTAATTAATTATGATATTTGTTGAGTTGGTTGAATTGTTCAAAAAAGCAGCTCTTGATTTTAAGTTTTTGCTTGTTAGAACTTTGTCATTAGTTTGTAGATTGTCTGTATACATAAAATTTGGCATTGCTTTACACTCACAAATATACTTTGATTCAAATCATTGGCTGTTCTTACCTCTTCTTAAACTACTGTTTAATATTAAATTATAGAATATTTATTGGTTACAGTACAATGCCTTTCTAGTGCATAATAAAACAGGAAATTTCTAGTGATCTGTTTCTAAACTTCAACAGATTTTCTCAGCTCATGGAACTCAATTTTAAAACACAGCATATATCATTTATAATCTAATAAAAAGTGTTTATACCACATTGTAATATGATAGAAAAAGCTTCCAACAAATTGGAGTCTTGGTTCTATTTCTGTCTCTCTTACTTTCAACATGTGAATTTTAGTGAGCTTTTCCATCTTCCTAATCCCAGTGATCTTATCTGTAAAATTGTTATGGTACATTAGATCAGTGTTTCTTAATCAATACATACATAGACTTTCAAGGGGAATAACTGTAAACATATCTGCCTAGTGTTTACTTACACTATTGTGTTATAATATTATTTGATATAGCCAAACACAAAACGTGTGAGGTAGTTCAAGATGGTGCAAATGCTCTGCTATTCCTCAGGTTAAGAGGTAGAGTCCAACTTCCCTCTCCTTAAGTCTGGGCTGGATTTGGTGACTCATTTGACATAGAACATGACAGAAGTGATACAGTGGGATCTCTAAGGCTAGGTTATAAAGAAACCTTGTAGCTTCTACCAGGGAGGGCATCTTGAACACTCTCTGTGAGCCCTGAGCAGCCATGTAAGAAATCGGAGACCATTTGTTGAGAGGAAATTAGCCATGGGTCTCTAGTGTTTCTGCATGTCTCATGAGTAGAGTCACTGATCCTTATTTTGGGGTGACTATCTTTTCAGTAATGTTTTTGCAATGAACAGTCTTGAAAGATGTGGATAGTGTCTCCCTTAGAGCAGAGGGCAAGCATGCTTATCAACCATTATGAAAAATTTAGGTTACCCAAGTTTATAATTTTTCTCACAAAACATAACTTTTACTGTGTGTGTTGGTCTACTTGCCTTAGCCTGTGGGACCTGAAGACATGGAGAAAGGATACAAATATGTGGATGTTGATGCTGCTTCCTGTGCTATGAGTCGTAGAGTCATTTATCTGTGACCCAAGAGTTTCATGTCTTCTACAGGCATTCATTAAACTGTGACAGTCTAACTAGGTCAGTTACAAGTTGCATAAAATCTCAGCCCCTTCAATTCTTGCCACTGTCCCACCAGACAGGCCTCTGGTGCTGAGACTAGCCTTTCATTAATCCCCACATGATACCAGGCCCTCTAGACCAGCCCATCTGCCAGCTGAATATGATCAAGTGATCTCAGTCAGCACTAGGAAGAGCAAAGAATTGCTCAGCAGAGCACAGGCCTGTCAAGAGATACTAAAATGGTCATTGGTTTAAGCCACTAAGGTTTGGGATACTTTGTTACACAGAAAGAGATAATTTGAACAACCTGTTACAAGCTGTTTCACTGTGCTTATATAGCACTCAAACAAAACGTAATATACCAATTATATACAGCCATAATGACACAACTAACATCTTTAAGTTCTGTTTTTAGAACCTTTTCAATTTTAATATATTCTTTCTATAGGGATAAAAATTAGCTACCATATTGCACTCTTATTAGAAGATGATCAAATAAGTCAGAATACCCCATAGGATAGGGTTATGGGAGTACAAGAAGATATGGCAAGAAATGATTATATTATCATCTAGGGACATCTAGGACAAAAACTGCTCTGGATGCAGAAACATAAAAAGTTATCAAAAAAGAAAAACATAGAGCATAAATTCACTTTTTGGTCATTATTATTTTTTTCCTTTAACAAATATTAATAAGAATCATATAATTTCTCCCTAAGATAGAGACTCTAGATAAGAAAGAAGAAAAGAAAGGCTTGGGAGAAGTTGAGCTTGCATTGCCATATACCTTAAAGAACTTGTAACTGGTCTCTAAGACACCAAGCATGAGAACTTTCTAGAGCTCCAAGATATAACAATACTAATGGTTTAAAATGATTTGGTGCCTGAAAACAGCCTGTTATATATACTAGTCATGAATTCAATTAAATAATTTATATTTATACTTCAGAAACATAAAGGTTATTATAGATATCATTTAAGTGAATAGACTAGTAAATATATAAAAAGTTTATATAAGTCTATGATGTATAAAACACTATTCTGGCCATCAGACAACATAAAATAATATATGTTAAAGGAGCTTAGTCATATGACATGAGATAAAATTTCAGTAATGTAAAGCTGTAATTGAATATTTGATTTTTATATTCCTTTTCAGACAAAAATTATTTGTCTCATAAAGATAAATGTGGAAAAAATGGGGAGAACTAAAAACAAAGGTCAGAATAATATAAATAATCATAAGAACACGGTTATGAGGTTTAGAAGGTATGTTCTATTACTAGAAAAACACTTAATCTCATTGGAGGTGATTAAAAAGGGGTAACATCCATATTCAGAGAAATGTAGAACTAAAACAGAATATTCCTGACAGAGCTATGACTGAAAACTAGTACAGTTTCGCTCAGTACAGAAACAAGCAAGAGGCCTATAAATGGAACAAATAATTGGCTCACAGAAGGTATGAAAGGGACAAGGTTGAGAAGACTTGGACATTTGGTTTGTGACTGTCTTGGTCAAGTCACTTTCTCTTTGAAGTAACTAAAATACAGTCAATTATTATAAACAAAGAAAGAGAACTTAATATCAATATCCTGGTGTATCTCACAAACCAGCTGGCTCTGATCTTCAATGTTCTGGATTTTAGCTCTTTGATCTCTTTAGCATTGAGAGAGTTGATGATGTCCCTTCAACTCACTGTCATATTCCACAAGGAGAAAATCTTAGTTTCAGCTTGAGTGAGTGTTCTATCCCTGGACTCATTCTTGAGGGGGAAATTCTCTGAGATGATGGCTGGAGTTGGGCTGATACCCCCCCAAAAAAAATGTCCATGAACTTATTTGGTTGCTAGTGAGACTGTGGAATATCTGAGGACAGAGCAGTCACATGAGCAGATCCATGCTTGGAGAACATGCCTCCAATCTCAGAATGATTAGAGGGGGGGACTCTCAGTAGCAGAGCAGTACCTCAGAATTATTTAGGACAAAGGAGATAGGTACACTGGGCGGCAAGAATAGAAAAGCAGAGGAGTGGGAAGATGCCACTTACTGTAAGAGAAAAACATGAGCTGGCATTTGCTGAGAAGACTAAGAGCTATGTATGGACCATTTTGTTAAATTCTCACAATAACTTCTATAAGAAATTTTACAAATAAGATGTAGAAAACATAGAAAGTAAATTACTTGAGGACAAAATGAGAGAGCCAGGATACAAAACCAGATTTGTCGGATTCCATTATCCTATATTACGTCACCATTTGGCAGTTAAAGGAGAGTGCAAAATGTGTATTATATATCAAATTTGTAATCACACTTAAAAAATCCTCTATAACTTGCATGAATTTGAACGACCTATTATTCATTTTTAGATGTGGAAAGAGAAGGAGAGGGAAGTAAAAATTTGGTGGCTTCCATAAATTCAGTACCTTGTTGCTGTTTCCACATACAACACTTCACACTCAAAACACCCCCTTTGAAGCAGGTGATTTCATGTCATTTTAGAGTTGAAGAAATGGTGGATAAGTGGCTGAGTTATGATTCACATCATCATCTAGTTCTCTTTTAGTTACATGATACTTTAGTGTTCCTCTTAAAAACCACTTAATTTTGTTTGGTATCTGGCATAAATTCTAAATAATTACTCTGCCTATTGGCAAATATAATAGTTGTAAATGTTTACCTAACGTCCTTGTGAATATTGTGTTTGCATAGATTATTCTAATTTAAAATATTCTTAAGATTTCATCAATCCTTGAAATTCTTCCAAAACAAATCCTGTGTAATAGATCCCTTGTAGACTGTGTGAGACTATCAAAAGGTCTTACTTAAAGAGGATGGTTATTATGTCACTTGAATATCTCTATTTACAAGTTCAAACTGTTCTTGCTTTTCTCCTGCCAGGCAAGATGGCCTATTAGACAAACATTTTTTCTATTTTGCAGAAAATTTCAGAGACAACTGAAAGCTTGAAATTAAACTTTTGTAACTACAATGAGATATCACATATTCTTTTCAACTTTGGTTAATAATAATATGAAAGAAAGAATCCTAGACTAGGAATAGAAGTTTCAGTAGCATCTGAATTTTGCCATGCATTAGATACGTGATGTACAGTACTTCCTCAAAACTCTTCTCTTTCCTTACCTGTAAACTGAAGATCTGCTTGGCCCCTGAAGATCCATTCTAAACTAGTGTTACATGATATAATGATGATATGATTCGAAATTTTGTCAAATAGTTCATTTTATGTCACATGTTTCTGGATCGCCTTCTATATGCAAAATACTGTGTCAAGTGCTGTTGAGGTCTATGGTAGACAGAATAATTAACCCCCAAATGACCTGCACCCTAGTTCTCAGAACATGTGAATATATTTTATCACATGCAAAAGGAATTTAGGTTGCAGATGGAATTAAGGTGTCTAATTAGCTGACTTTGAGAGAGAGTATCCTGGATTATCCAGGTGAGCTCAAAATAATCACAAGGGTCCTGTTAAGTGAAAGAACAGATGGAGGAGTGAGAATCCATGATGAGATGTGAGACTCAAATGGCCATTGCTGTCTTTGAAGATGGAAGAAGGCCACAAGCCAAGAAATGTGGGAAGCCTCTAGAAGTCAGAAAAGACAAGGAAATGGATTCTCCCCCAAAGCCTCTGGAAGGAACATAATCCTGACAACTTGTGGATTTCAACCCAGTGAGACCTATTTTGGACTTGATAAATGTAAGAGAATACATTTGTGTTGTTTGAAGCCACCAAGTTTATGGCAACTTGTTACAGCAGCAGTAGGAAATCAATACATGGTGCAAATGTGAAGAACACAAAATAGCTGCCTTCAAAGAGCTTTTATTTTGACATAGGAAATAAGCAGAGTGTAAACGGAATTTATACAAGGTAAAATATGACAAATATATACAAGGAAATGAACTAACATCTGAACTCAGCCCACCATCTACTAAATTCAAAGACAAGGGACACTGTAAATGCATTCATTCAGCATGGTGCTAGGTTCTAGCAGACAGTAATGATCACAACCCAACACAACCCTGCCCTCATGGGATTTACAGTCTCATGCAGATGAACAAACAGTAGGTCACACCAATAAAATATAAACTTGAAAATGAGATAACTTACCTTTCCTTCAAATTTTCCTTCAAATAAATATTTCTCTGAGAGCATATAATAGTGGTGTTTGAAATAGGCAGGAAAGTCCCAGAAGACCTCTCTAAAAATATGGTCATTGACCTGAGATCTGAAGAATGAGTGAGGGCTATTTAGTCAAAGAAGGGAGAGAAAATCTTTTCAGGCATAATCCTCGTGGCAGGAAGAAGATGGTAAATAAAAAGAACAAAAATAAGGTCTCAAGAATAGAGACAAGAGAGAAAGGGATAGCTGGCTATGAGAAGAGGCTGAATACATATAGATTTGAGTCAGATCATTCAAGGCCACTTTAAGAGATTTTGCATTCTTTTAAGACTAGTTTAAAAAATATTGAATAGTTTTGAATAAAGGGGTGAATAGACAGATTTGCATAGGAACAAGATCACCCTGTGTATATGATAGAGCTGTGTGGAGATATCTGTACCTATTTATCGATAGATAGATAGATGGATGGATGGGTGGATAGATGGATGGATAGATAGATACACACACACACACACACACACACACACACACACACACACACGTCTGCTGTAACCCCATCAGAGTAGTCTAAAGCAGGGTAAGTAGATTGGATGTGGATAGAATTCAGGAACCACTTGTGATTATCATTTAACTTGATGTGAAATCAGGGAAGAGAATGTTTTAGGAAGCATGGTAATCACAGTAGAATGCTGATGGAATCAGTGCATCCATAATTAAAAATAACTAACCTCTGTTTAATGCTTACACATTGCCAAACACTATCCTTAGCACTTGGTATAGATTAATTTATTTGATATTTACAGAAACCCTAAGAGATTGTCATAATTTTGCATATGCAGACCTTGAGGAACAGAGAGATGAAGTAAACTGCCAATGTTACACAGCTAGTAAGTGAAGCATCAAGGATTTGAATTTGGGTAGCCTCTACGTTTTTGCTATCGCTATGAAAATGATCTGCTTGATATAGCATCAAGGAAGTCATTAGGGACTTCAGTGAGAGTTGTTTCAGTGGACTAATGCAAACAGAAATCAGAAAACAGTCAGTTGAAGAGTATCTGTTGACTTTCATTTTCTCGGAAAAGTAAGAGGTAGGGAGGTTGCCCTGAGTGGGAGACTGTCCAGGTTGTACAGATAACTGAACTGATCTAAGGAATTTTCATTTGTGGCAAATCAGGTAGTAGGTATACCTGATCAAAGCTGATGTCTTCTGCATTTGGCCAAACCCAAGGCAGTATTGGTACCTTTGTGGGCTCTTGTGTCACTGCAAGCTCTTATTTCTCACTGGAGAAATCAAGCCCCTTCAAAGTCCACAGGAGTATATTACTTCAATCAACTTGCACCAAAAGAATATGCTTTTTGTATTTCCTGAAGCCATTCACGATTTGCAGGGTATATATGAGCAGGCCTGTAAGACTGAAGGATGGCCTATTTGTAAACCGTGGTCCTGTTAAGAGAGCAGGGACCTCACCCTGTACTAAAGAAAATTACTTTCTAGACTGACGTTCATTGGCCACTAGTCTCCAAAATTTTTATACCCACATGAAAGACCAAAAAATACACAAATGCACATTCAAAGTGCAGTGGGAACATTGAGGAGTCAGAGAGTAAATACACACCAATTTTCTAAATACAGAAAACAAACTAAACACAGTACCAAGAAAGTGATTTTGGTTTCTAGATTCTGTCACTCTTTTTCTTTCTAACATGTGACTTTAATTTCCCAACAATAATAGTCACTTTGTTATATGGTTTGTAAGGGTAAGAATGTTTTCCCTTACAATTTGGGTGGAAAAAATAACAAAACTTCCTTTTATAGATCAGCTGGTCAATAGTGGATGACCCACAGTAAGATGATGTTACTCAAAATTAATATTTGAGAGTTTCTTTAACATTAATGCCAAGTATTAGATCCATAATAACCTTAAATAACTTTGATTTGATTTTATCTCATAACAAAATACCTAACACTTTTTAAAAATGGGATAATGATTTTAAACTTTACATAGTATTTCTCTAAAACTGTATATGAATTGCTTCTGAATACACTCAAGTTAAATCAAAGCACTTTAGCACAGAGTTCTACTAAAGTTTTTCATCAACTAGCAGTTGAGCTAAAAGGAATAGGATGCAAATAACTGTTGCCATGATTTACAACTTACCCACTGGTTTCTCAACGGAGTAAACGGAACTTCTACATATATGCCTAGCTAGCTTGAAGTCACTTGCCTTGGGCTAGCAATTAACTATTTGCCAAGGCTTGAGTGTTTAAATAGGAATGAAACGTTGTAAGATTGATGAAGACCATACGTAATATGTATAATTTTAATAGGAAAAAACCCTCACAAACTTTGCTTTCCTGTACCTGACAACCCACCTGTACCACTTTCTGCATCACTGAAGACAGTTTTCTAATTGTGTTTGAAATATGATACATCCTATAAATGAGTTTTTAGCAGCAGGGGCTCAGGCAAAGAACAGAAGTCTATAAAGCATTTAATCTTCCTTGTTTCATTATTAATCAAAAAATTGACTTAGTTTTCTTTAAGAATTAATATTAGCCACTAGAAAATTAGGATGAAGACATTGTGATATTCTCAGATGATTTTGGCATCCATAGCACACTAGCCTAAATATTACCATGAGCTTAGATGAATGTGGTAAAGATAAGCTTATGTTTTCTATTTAAACTCTTGCCTGATTTTGCAGAGTAATGTTATAAAGTGCCAAGTTTTTACACCAGAGTTGCCTGCATCAGAAATCTGCAGGAAGTGTTTCCTATTAATTTAAAAGAGAAACATGAAATTTATTTTTGTGCTGTTCATCTAAAGAATTGCAAACTGTATCAGGAAGCAGGTTTCTTAGAGGAAGTTTTAAATCGATCTCTTGGTTGGTAGGCTAAAAAAGCACCCCTAACTGTGAAGACGAGTTATTCTTAAAGGATTTTGGACCTAACAGGATGCACAATTCTCCCTTCACTCCTGGGACTTACTCACATGCCGTCTTTGCATTAGAAGAAATGAAAAGAGATTTTTGTTTAATGTAATGATCACAGCTCTTTAGTTCCTTCAACAGTTAACGTTTTCAAGATGAGTCTGGCCAGGTTTTGAGGGGCTGTTCTCCTGTTTACGTGATTAGCTAATCTAGACAAGAGTTTAAGGGAAACAGTCCCTAGGAGGTTCTGAGAGCCAGCAGCAGGATGGACAGAGGTGAAAATAAGGGAAGAAAATTCATCTACATACCCAGCAGGTATCGGTCATTTATATATTCATCTGTTTTCAGTCCTCAACTTGATAAGAGTGTGTCCATTTCATGGTGCCGTGCAGAGAAAATGAAGTGTGTAAGGTCATTCAATAAAGATTAAATTAAAAACATATTCCTATTGCACCCTCAGGGTCCATTAGCCTTGATGAGTGTACAAATATGTTCTTAGTTACATGTGCTCCATCTTGAAAGAGATTGTGTGCTTCGCTCATTATAAATGTGCACCTGAAAAGATTGAACATTATCCCCTCTTTTTTAACTGACCTGTGGCCACCACTGGGTTCATTAGTGCAGAACATCTTTTCTACTGGCTGAGTCTGCCCTATTGTTTGCCTTGGCCAGGGTCAAGTCAAGGGCACCCAGCCTAGATTGGACTCATTTGTCACAGGGTCTAGCAACAAAGCTGATTTCAGCAGAGACAGGGTGAATTTCATGGGGCTGAAACACAACCTTTGACACCAAGAGCCCAGGGCTGCTCAGAGTTGCACAGATGGCCTGCCGCCCTTAGGCATCTAGGAACAAAGAATTGGTGAATTACAACAAAAATAAAGTTTCCACAGTCAGCATATATTTTAAGTGTTTAAATTATTTGCGAGGATTTTTGACAGTCTAAAATTGCATCTTGAGCACTTGTGATAATCGCTGTGCTTTTTAGACTATGAAGGAAAAAAACAATTCAGTTGGGGGCTTATTGCTTAACTGGTGTAACGGTGTAAAGTGTAGCAATTTAGTGTGGAGTGCAGGTTTTCCATGGTCAGCAGGAGCCGGCATGAACAATGGGTCGTGCTGAGGTAGCATGTGGAAAATGACTTTAATACACTATATAGAATGGCTTATTGCCTTGGTCAATAGGCTGCAGTGAAGATGGTGTATTCAGCCACTTGGGAAGGTTAAACCTGTCAGGGAACACCGTGACTGATATGCAGGGGCTGCTTATGAGGTCTCTAATGGAAAAACCTGACAAGCAAAGTTATAAAGGTTACACTTGACACATACTTCAGCATTATGCCTTATATTAATCCATTTTTTTTAAAGGTAGGGTACTTTATATTTGTTAGAAATTGATGCCACAATAGTATTAACACTCCAGAGGAAACATTTAAAGTTTTCAGTAAAGTAAGGAGCATTATGGGATGAGATCACTGCTTGGGTAAGGACACTTGTCTAATACACTAGCAACATAGTTCTCTTTCTCCCAGGAAATAACCTCTGGTACATTATTACACTCTATTAGTATCATTCAGGATCCATGATTTAATAAATGAATAAATCATGATATTTTCCTTCCAAAAAGGAGGGAATATTCATGGTAATTGCATTATGGAAGATTCTGGAAGGATAGTAAGAGAAGAGGGAATTTATGTTTAGGATTTTTTTCTCCTCTCATTCGAAAAAAGAAACTACAGAATAAAATTTGTAATTTTGCACTGAAATTTGGGATGGCGTTGTAGTTCATTATAAGTGGATGACCTGAAATTCTCAAAGTGATTTCCCTAGGATTCTATTCCTATTGGAATATAACTCCAAAACTATGTTATTTTGATAATCAGGTGTTGTAAGTGTTCCTACCCAATTAGATATGTATGTGTGCGTGTATATATATTATAATACAAATATGTTAAAGTGGATGTAAGTGGGCACTTAGTTTTAATTCATAAAGGATGGAAAGTAAGTGACAATTCAAACATTTTTGAAAGAGTTGGTATTATCTGGAATCCCTCAATTTTTTTTTTTTATTTTAACAATGAATCAGTTATTTGATTATTCCCTCAAATTACATATAATAATCAAAGAAATTGATGAAGAGTAGGCCATTTTGTTCTGTTGTCACTAAGGACCCTAATATATTTTATTATTAAAATTATGAAAATCCCTGAGAATTATATAATAGAATATATAGAAGATTGTTAAACATAAAATATTTCACTTTCTCTGTCTTTTTCTTCCCTTTTCCAGTTTAATGAGAATCATAGGAATTGTTGTTTCTAGGTTTTAGAAGAGTTGTCTGTTTGTGAAAAGTGTTGGATTGACAATACTAAAGAGTGAGGCCCTTTATATTATTATATTTCCTTAAATAAAACTGCCCCCAAAAGATTTATAATTTTTGTGAAATGCTTGTATTTTTAACTGAGAGGAAACTGTAATTGAGTGTTAGATTTCTAGCAATTTTTTTAAAATTTATTTATTTATTTATTTATGGCTGTGTTAGGTCTTCGTTTCTGTGCGAGGGCTTTCTCTAGTTGCGGCGAGCGGGGGCCACTCTTCATCGCGGTGCGCGGGCCTCTCACTATCGCGGCCTCTCTTGTTGCGGAGCACAGGCTCCAGACGCGCAGGCTCAGTAATTTGTGGTTCACGGGCCCAGTTGCTCTGCGGCATGTGGGATCTTCCCAGACCAGGGCTCGAACCCGCGTCCCCTGCATTGGCAGGCAGATTCTCAACCACTGTGCCACCAGGGAAGCCCTCTAGCAATTTTTTTGACACTTAGACATAGGATGGTAGGAAGAATTAAAAATGCAACTCCATAAAATGGCCATTTCCAATAGTATCTAACTGCTTAAGGCAAATTGTTCCTGGCTAACCCATCCTTGTGAACATATAGATGTTAAATTTATCCAAAGAGGCAAATCATAGCCAGTAAAATACTATGTTTTGCCTGATTTAAAAACTATATTAAACACACTTGTAGAAGTTTACGAAAAATTTTTGGTTGTAACAATATTAATATTCCTGTGAATGTACATATATACACATATTATTATTTATATGCATGTGCATACACACAGTTTTTCTAGTTAGATATAATTAAAATTAAAATCTGGTACTTAAAATAGTACCAGAACTGTACTTACTGAACTGTATAGACTGGCCAAATTACAATTCAGTCTTTAAAAGATATTTGGAAAGACGTTAGTCTTTAAAAATTTTTCCATTGGTTGTAACTAAAAACATATAAATGTTCTCTTTATCTCCTGTTTCCCTAGCCGAAAATGTTCTTTACTTTTGAAGTGTTCTCCCAATCAAAATTGAATGAATAAGAGTTCAAATGAGGTATTTGCATGTTATACGTTCTTTTACAATTCATTACATGAACAATAACAGAAGTTACCAAAAATAATGATGTTCAGACATTATAAGCAAAAGTTGGATGGGGTTTTAAAAGTAATTATGCATATATTTCATGCATTCTATACATTTTTCAAATATTTTTAACTGCATATTTAAAGTCATGCTTGTTTTTATGTATAGTATATACACATGCTTATAGATATGAATTATTTCTTCATAGTTTTCTTCTCAGTCAAATGAGATACATATGCTCAGTCAAATGAGATACATATGCTCTGAAAATTTCCAAGATTTATGTAGAGGAAACAAGAAACTTCTATGATATAAGAAAAAATTGAAATTTTTTAAAAATTGAAGTGAAAATATATAAGAATAAATACAATTATTGAATGAAACAGTATAAACTAGGCATCACCATACCTCAGCAACATTGCAAGTCTAACCAGAAAAAAACTCTCCAAAGTAGCTTGCTTACAAAGTGCTTCCTATCATGCTCTTCAACAAAAGCTGTAGCTAGATTTCACTGCATTGTATTTCAGAGAAAGTATTCTCCCTAGAGCTAATAAAATTAAATCAGAGTGTGTTGGGTACTTCATATATGCCAGATACTGTGCTAGGCATTAACGAAGATTCAAATATTTGAGAAGTTCTCACCCTCTAGAAGCTTATAATCATTCCTGCTGAACTTAAAGAGATCCTAATCTCAATAAAGAATTTTTATTCATTCTTTATATACATAAACTACTCTGAGAAAAGACAAATTTATTAAATCTTCCAAAGTGCCAGACATTTTGAAAACACCCAAACAACTCTTAAAGTCAATCAAACCACTGAATCATAATTGCTAAGTCAAATAATGTGAGTAAAATTGTCAAATTGAAAAACTGATATTTAACACTAGAGTTGAAACCAATATACTAGATTGAAAAACACTTTCAGTCTCATAGAAATATTAGACAATTTTACTGTCATTTTCATTTTTTGAGTTTATCATTTGTTTGTACGTAGAAAATTAATTACTTATGTGATTTATTTTTCCCTAATAAAAAATTGGGGGATAAAGCAAAACACCATAAGTAGAGCATATTCTCATGGTCTGTGGTTCTTTTATACCTGATCTTCCAACTAAATGGAAGCTAGGCTTTTTCCATTAACAATATGAAATAAGTTGCTCCTGCAACAAAATGGGTAATATTAAAAGAGCATCAGTTGGTATTAACCAGCAGTTTCAACAGAGGCCACAAACTGAGTGGATAAGGAAATGAAATTACTTTCTCAGTCCATGGAGCCGTTATTAAAGTTTTTGAGGCTCACAGAAAGAAAGAGCTTGTGCATCTTACGCTGCCTTTGCCTTTCTTGCAGATTATCTTAAAATTTCATTCCCAGAAGTTATCCTGAGCACTAAATTTTCTTAAGAATTATTTTTGGCAAGTCAGGATTATGTGATTCAGGTTTCACCGAGTCTCAACTGTAATTAATTTCTAGAAGACACTATCCCATATCCCCTGATTCAGCATTTCATTCTTTATAGTTTCACAATAATGTCAGCCTACAGGCAATTTTACCAGCCAATTTTTTGCTCTATATTTAGATTAGTATCATGATAATATGTGTGATACATCTGAGAAAGGGAAGCAAAATAGTAGTCTGGAAAAATACAATATTAATATTTATAAAGGTAAGTTTTATGAAATCTCAGTTTCAGCTAATTTTGCTTCAGAGGATGAAAGAGCTCCCCTTAGGCACAATTTGTCCATTTTTGCTCACTCATATAACATCTTAAGCATCACTTTACAAATGAGGCTGTGCATTTTCATGAGTAGTTTCTCACTTAAGCGTAAAAACGGAACTGAATATTTGCTGTTGAAAAGAAATTGTACTATTGTCAGATTGCCCAAAAACAAATATTGTGGAGATTTTTTCTTAGATTGAATAGGAAGGGTAATCAACTTTGCATAAACTTCCTAAAATACACATCTCTACACACCTCATGCTGAGAAAAAGACAAAGTGTATCTTTTTTAAAAGATGTTTTTATTTATAAGCCACTCAGAGTAAGTGAGACAAGTAAATACATGAATCCTGAAAAGTTAAGCCCTTTTTCTCTCAGCAAATGTGTGATACTTTTGAAGTTGGTGATGTGCCACCTGTAGAAATACGAGCCATGAATAGCAGTCATCCAAAGTTAAATAATGCAATGGCAAGGCTTTTACTAAACACATGCACACTAGAATGGAGGTACTATTTTGTTTATGTGAAGCCAGTGTTTTCTGATAAAATTTTTGAAAATTAGGATGGGCTGGAACTACATATGGGAAAAGAGATTGCAGTCACTGTAATTAATTCACAATATTTTGAAAGCAAATTAAAAAATCCATTTTTATTTCTTGTTTATAATTGAGTCAGGTCACAGCCTCTTTGAACATTACATGATACATGTTACTTACGCCACAAGACCTTCTTGATCTTGGGTTGACTTGGAGTTTTGACCTTGCCCCAGAACACAGAGCATTCTTGTTAACTGATGGAGAGGTCACTGGGCTTACAGCACAGTCTTGGTGTTTTATTTTAACTGCTCAATAATAAGGTGAAGAGGAATACTCCTGAGAATGACCATAATAGATTTATGCCTTTTTGTTATTAAGACCTCTTAAGATAATTGTTTTCCAAATTATAATATGATCTTTTTAGAACTTCTAGATTTAACATTGTTTATGCTGGTCAGATTCCATTTTTGCTGTTTTACGTTGTGTTAATTTTCATTAAGTTTTTTACATTTGAGACCTCTTAGGTTTATTTAAAATTCATTGCCATATATTTTTCTCTTAAGATAACAAGATCAAAGTTATGGTTCTGTTCCTCAGAATGACTGTATTAAATGTTTTAATACTGCTCATGTATTGAAAAGTTATTTATGTGTGTGTAAACATATAGCATTTTATATGTAAATATGTGTTTAACATAGGTAAGTGCATAAAAATACATTTCAATTAGGCATTAATATTACAAACCTCATTTAGGTATTGAGAGGGCTTAAACAGACCTCAAAAGAAAAAAGTCAACATTCTTTTTTAGAATGTATCATGTCTGAATAAAATATCTAAATATTTGATTTTTAACTCAGCATTCTGTAACCTAGGCTAGTTTTCTTTAAAGTCATTAAGGATCTGGATATCTTTAAATGTTTGCTGATTTTTACTAAATATTACCCTGTAAGTGAGATTTTATGATCATTTCACTTCTAAGCGTCCAATCAGAGCTAGTAAAAGCTATATAAACATTAGGATTCATGATGATCCCCACTGAAAAACTAATTCACCTAGTCCCAGAGTTTCAGATGTTAAAGAAAATGTTTACAACATGTGGAGAAACGATGTATTAAGGAATTGGGAACATAAAGCTGCATCATATTCAGTTAGCCAGTTTTTCATTAATTATAGTCATGATGTCTTGAAGGATTTTATTTACATAAAATCATAGTAAACAGTTTTGCATGTATGATTTTTTTAAAGGGAGAGTCTTTTTATGGGCGAGTTCTCTAATTACTCAACAATTTTACCTTAAATATTTTCTAATAATTTACCAAAATAAAAAAAATGGACTAATCTCATTATGGTTTTTCTTCTTTTAACATGAACTTTATTGATGTATAGTTAACATAAAATAAAAATGCACATATCTTATGTGTATAGTTTGAGTTTTGACAAATGTATACATTGGTATAAACACTATCACAATCAAGATATTGAACAATTCTCTCACCCCAGAGGATACCCTTGTTATTATTTGCAGTCAGTCTCCCAACCCCCAATTCAGGCAACCACTGGTCTAATTTCTATCACAGAATAAGCATAACTACTCTAAAATAAGATAAATTATCTTACAGTAGTTATGCTTGTTCTATAATTTCATATAATTTAAATTATATAATTTGTTGCTGATCTGGCCTTATTTGCTCATAATGGTGTTTTGCTCCAGAGTGGCTGTATCAATCTACCTTCCCACCAACAGTGCAAGAGGGTTCCCTTTTCTCCACACCCTCTCCAGCATTTATTGTTTGTAGATTTTTTGATGATGGCCATTCTGACCGGTGTGAGGTGATACCTCATGGTAGTTTTGATTTGCATTTCTCTAATGCTGATCTGGCCTTATTTGCTCATAATGGTGTTTTGGGGACATATCCATATTGTTCCATGTATCAATAGTTTTTCTTTTGTTTCTGAGTACTGTAATACTATTGATATATACCAATATTTATCCACTCATCTGTTGATAGAAATTTAGTTTGTTTTCACTTTTCAGCTATTATGAATAACGTTACTTGATCATTCATGTATGATGCTTTATGTAGGTAAATTGTTTGCGTAACTACCATAGGTGACTAAGAGTGGAATTACTGGTCCTTTTCAATTTCTCTCAGCAGTGTTTTGTAATTAACAGTGTGCAGATCCTGGGATAAATTTCATTTGGGAATGATACGTGTATTTTAAGTATTTTTTTCTTGATTCAATTTGCCAATAGTTTTCTGTGGATTTCTGCATCTATATTCATGAGGTATTGGTCTGTAATTTCCTTTTTTAATAGTGACCTTGTCTGATACTTTGCATCAAGAATGTCCTTTCCTGATTTATGTATCAAGGTAATAATGTTGGTCTCCAAAAATGACTTGAGAAGTATTTTCTCCTCCTCTATTTTCTAAAAGCACTTGCTTAAGATTAGAATAATCTCTTCAGTATTTGATAGAATTCACCAATGAAATCATGTGGCCCCAGGGTTTCATTTGAGAAAACTTTTTAAAAAAATTTTTATTAGTGTATAATTGATTTACAATGTTGTACTGGTTTCAGATGTACAACAAAGTGTATCAGTTATACATATATCCACTCTTTTTTAGATTCCCTTCCCATATAGGTCATTACAGAGTATTGAGAAGAGTTCCCTGTGCTATACAGTAGGTCCTTATTAGTTATCTGTGTTATATACAGTAGTGTGTTTTTGTCAATCTCAGTCTCCCAATTTATCCCTCCTCCCGCTTTCCCCCGCTTGTAACCATAAGTTTGTTTTCTACATCTGTGACTCTATTTCTGTTTTGTAAATAAGTTCATTTGTACTACTTTTTTTAGATTCCACATATAAGTGATATCATATGATATTTGTCTTTTCACTCAGTATGACAATCTCTAGGTCCATCCATGTTGCTGCAAATGACATTTTTGTTCTTTTTTATGGCTGAGTAATATTCCATTGTATATACATACCACAACTTCTTTATCCATTCCTCCATCAATGGACATTTAGGTTGCTTCCATGTCCTGGCTACTGTAAATAGTGCTGCAATGAACACTGGGGTGCATGTATCTTGTTGAATTATGGTTTTCTCCAGATATATGCCCAGGACGGGGATTGCAGGATCATATGGAAGGTCTATTTTTAGTTTTTTAAGGAACTTTCATACTGTTCTGCATAGTGGCTGCACCGATTTACATTCCCACCAAGAGTGTAGGAGGGTCCCCTTTTCTCCACACCCTCTCCAGCATTTACTGTTTGTAGATTTTTTGATGATGGCCATTCTGACTGGTGTGAGGTGCTATCTCATGGTAGTTTTGATTTGCATTTCACTAATAATTAGTGATGCTGAGCATCTTTCCATGTGTCTATTCGCCATCTGTATGTCTCCTTTGGAGAAGTGTCTATTTATGTCTTCTGCCCATTTTTCGATTGGGTTATTTGTTATTTTGTTGTTGAGTTGTATAAGCTGTTTGTGTATTTTGGAGATTAATCCCTTGTCAGTCGCTTCGTTTACAACTATTTGCTCCCATTTTGTGGGCTTTTTCATTTTGTTTATGGTTTCTTTTGGTGTACAAAAGCTTTTAAGTTTAACTAGGTCCCATTTGTTTATTTTTGTTTTTATTTTCATTACTCTTGTAGGTGGATCAAAGAAGATCTTGCTGTCAGAGAGTGTTCTGCATATGTTTTCCTCTAAGAGTTTTATGGTATCCAGCCTTACGTTTAAGTCTTTAATCCATTTTCAGTTTATTTTTGTGTACGGTGTTAGGGAGTGTTCTAATTTCATTCTTTTACATGTAGCTGTCCAGTTTTCCCAGCACCACTTATTGAAGAGGCTGTCTTTTCTCCATTGTATATTCTTGCCTCCTTTATCAAAGATAAGGTGACCATATGTGCGTGGGTTCTTCAGAACCATTTTTTTTTTTTTTTTTAGATTCCATACATATGTGTCAGCATATGGTATTTGTTTTTCTCTTTCTGACTTACTTCACTCTGTATGACAGAATCTAGGTCCATCCACCTCACTACAAACACTCAATTTCGTTTCTTTTTATGGCTGAGTAATATTCCATTGTATATATGTGCCACATCTTCTTTATCCATTCATCTGTCGATGGACACAGGTTGCTTCCATGTCCTGGCTATTGTAAATAGAGCTGCAATGAACATTGTGGTACATGCCTCTTTTTGAATTATGGTTTTCTCAGGGTATATGCCCAGTAGTGGGATTGCTAAGTCGTATGGTAGTTTATTTTTAGTTTTTTAAGGAACCTCCATACTGTTCTCCATAGTGGCTGTATCCATTTACATTCCCACCAACAGTGCAAGAGGGTTCCCTTTTCTCCACACCCTCTCCAGCATTTATTGTTTGTAGATTTTTTGATGATGGCCATTCTGACTGGTGTGAGGTGATACCTCATGGTAGTTTTGATTTGCATTTCTCTAATGATTAGTGATGTTGCGCATCCTTTCATGTTTTTGTTGGCCATCTGTATATCTTCTTTGGAGAAATGTCTATTTAGGTCTTCTGCCCATTTTTGGACTGGGTTGTTTGTTTTTTTGATATTGAGCTGCATGAGCTGCTTGTAAATTTTGGAGATTAATCCTTTGTCAGTTGCTTCATTTGCAAATATTTTCTCCCATTCTGAGGGTTGTCTTTTTTTATTGTTTATGGTTTCCTTTGCTGTGCAAAAGCTTTTAAGTTTCATTAGGTCTCATTTGTTTATTTTTCTTTTTATTTCCATTACTCTAGGAGCTGGGTCAAAAAGGATCTTGCTGTGATTTATGTCATAGAGTGTTCTGCCTATGTTTTCCTCTAAGAGTTTTATAGTGTCTGGCCTTACATTTAGGTCTTTAATCCATTTTGAGTTTATTTTTGTGTATGGTGTTAGGGAGTGTCCTCATTTCATTCTTTTACATGTACCTGTCCAATTTTCCCAGCACCACTTATTGAAGAGGCTGTCTTTTCTCCATTGTATATTCTTGCCTCCTTTGTCATAGTTTAGGTGACTGCAGAAAATTAATTATAAATTCAATTTCTTTAATAGTAATGGGGTGTTTATGTTTTCTCTTTATTCTTTTACCTATTTTTAGTAACTTGTGTCTTTCTAGGCATTCCATTTAAATTATTGGATAATTGGTGTCAATTATTTATAATATTCTTCCTATATCATTGTAACATCCATGGATTCTGTAGGATGACACTTTTTCTTTCTTGATGTTGGTAGTTTTTGTCTTTATTTTCTTCTTGCTCAGTTTAGTTAAAAATTTATCAATTTTCTTACTCTTTTAAAGACTAACTTTTGGTTTCCTTAATTTTTTTTTTTTTTTTTTGTCTATTCCACTGACTAGGCCGTTGTTTTCTGCTCTTATCTTCATTATTTGTGTCCTTCTACTTACTTCAGGACTTTTCTCTCTTCTCTCATGTTTTCTTAAGGTAGAAACTTACATTATTGATTTGAGACATTTATTACTTTCTTAGATAATCATTTAAAGCTAAAAAATTCTTCTGAAAGCATTCTTTTGGCTTTGTCCTACAAATTTCCATATGTGGTACTCTCATAATCATTCTTTTAAAAATATTTTCTAAATTTACTGTGATTTCTCCTTTTGCTATAGGAATTTTGATATAAGGTTCTTAATTTCAAAATTTAGGGGGAATTTGAGTTGTTCCTGCTATAGTTTATTTTACGTAAAATTCCATTGTGTTCAGAGAACATGCTCTCTATAATTCTAATCTTTTAAAATTTACTGAGTGTTTTGGTGCCGCAGCATATGTTCTATACTGGTGAATGTTTTATGTACAGTGAGACATAATGTATGTTCTACTGTTACTGAAGGTAGTGTTTTATAAATTATTTGTTTTATACATTCTTTAAATTCAAGCCTTCTATATCCTTATTAATTAATTTTTTTTTTGGCTACTTGTAATATCAGTTACTGAGAGAGGAGAGCTTAATCTCCAGTATAATTACAAAATTATTATTTCTTATTTTAGTTCTGTAGTATTTGCTGTATTTGCTATGTATGCATATATATACATATATTTTTATATATGTATATTTGTTATATTTGCTATATATGCATATGAATATATATGTATGTGTGGATCTATATACCTGTAGCTCTAGATATATATATCATTATACATGCATAAACATTTAGTTTTGCTATGTGTTCTTAACTAATTGATCCCTTATCATTATGCTATTTCCTCCTATATACCTTGTAATATTACTTATTCTGAAGCTAACTTTGTATGTTGGTAACTTTGTATGTATCTCCATCTGTCTTATAATTTGTGTTTTGCATGCTATATCTTTCCCCATAATTTTATTTTAACTTTTCTGTATATTTAAAAATTATAGTGCATTTCTTAAAGACAGGATGTAGTTGGGTTTTTCTTTACATCCATTTGAAAATCTTTACCTTTTAATTAGATTAATTAGATCATTTACATTTATTATAGTTACTAATATTCTCAGGTTTAAGTCTACCATTTTTCTATTTGTTGTCTATCCTGTGTTCTTATTCTTTTTTATTCCTTTTTTGATTTCTTTTTTGTATTGATTTTAAAATGTTTTCTTTTTGTATCCTATAGTGGCTTATTACAGGTATTATTTGATATAATTCAGTGGTAGTTATAAGGTTTTAATATGCATCATTAACTTTTCATAGTCTACATTCAAATAGTTTGATCTAACATTTATTTAATGTAGAAACCTTTCAAAAGTATACTTCCGTTTCCCCCTTTCATCATTTTACTAATTGTCATGCATTTTACTTCTACTTGTGTTATAATTTTTAAAATATTTTGCTTCTGATTTTGCTTTAAATAGCCAATTATCTTTTAAAGAAATTATATAAATACATAAATGTATAAATATAAATATATACATATTTATATATATAAGAGAGAGAGTTTAAGAAATTAGCTCTCATGATTATGGAGACCTGGTAAATATAAAATCTGCAGGTTAGGCTAGTAGGCTGGATACCCCAGGAAGAGTTACAGGTCAAGTCCTAAAGCAGTCTGCTGCTCATAGTCTCAATTGGTATATAATAGCATGTCTGGCCATTTTTCTTTCCAAAGTGAACAACCAGCTGTACTGCTTGAAATTTTGTCCACTGGGAGGATTTCCCTTCGCCATTGTCCTTCAGGGATGTCCCAGAAAAGGACTCTGTAGTGCTACAAATGTCGACTTTTGAGTGGTGACTGGATATTATGGAGAACCATAGTAAACCAGCCCTGGGTTTTCTCTTCCTGTATCAGTTGATCTTTGGGAATTCCCCATGAAACCTTAGTATAGCAGGAGTGGGAACCAAGGAGATTGGGGCCACTTCTTTATGTAAGTTATTTGTGCCTTCAGGGATTATTTGGGCCTGATCTTGATATACCACTTCCATTTAATAATGGGGTCCTGCTGTATATGCCCAATGGCTTGATGGGTTAAATAACACCCAATTCATGATGGGCAGTTCAGGTCACATGGTACTTGGTGGTCTGTCATTAAGCATTCTACTCTACTAAGGTCCAGTGGTAGGCCAAAAGCTTTTTCTCAAAAGGAGAGTAGTAATTTTCAGAGGATGGCCAGGATTTACACCAAGAACCTACAGCCTTCACGCAAGGGTCCTGCCAAAGGCACCACCAGCATCCCTACTTAAACTGACACTTCAAGCACCATTGGATCTACTGGATCATAAGGTCCAAGTGGCAGAGCAGGTTGCATGGCAGCCTGGACCTATTGTAGAACCTCCTCTTGTTTTAGGTCCTACTCAAAATTAGCAGGTTTTCAGGTCACTTGGTAAATGGGCCAGAGTAGCACACCCAAATAAGGAATATGTTGTCTCTAAAATTCAGGAAGAGCAAGAGATGATTCAATTTGGTCTCAAAATTTATCATATCATCCAGACCATTTCCAAATTACTTCCGATGGGTCAGCTCCACTTGGAAATTAAAGTAGATAATCCTGCTAAGCTATGTCTGATTCTATAGCAGAAATCAGCACACAAGATCTGTAAAACTCCTGAATATGTCTCTTAGATTGCAGCCTAAAGAAAATATCTAAGTAACTGTGTGTAGTAGTAGCAGAATAGCCTATAATGGAACATGTTCATTTGTTATCTAAAAAATTTTACTTCTGTGAGTTGTTCCATTTTCATATGAATTGACGTTTCAGTTATTTTTTTAAGACATGAAAAGCAAAGTCACCTAATTTTCTATAGTATGGAAACCATTAAGAAATTAGAACCAAATAATTCCATACATATAGGAAAGACAGAAAAATTGAACAGTATTTTATATTTTTATTGATTTGAAACTCTCTGTAGACAGGAACTGAATGCCATAATTGTGCCCCATGTTTCACTGACTCTGAAAATCAGTGAATATATTTTTTAAATTAAGATCTAGGTTCATAGGCATAATATATAGGGAGGTAGCAAGGCAGAATACTTTAAACAGGAATTTTTCTAAAACTTCTAGGCTTAGTTTTCTATAAAATTATGAAGAAAATGAATTTTTGAAGTTACTGTAGATTAGGTCAATAATTCCTAATTTATAATCATTCCTTCCTATATGGATGAGCCTGCATTGGGACAACCATAACCAAAGGAGTATATTGTGAAGACCAGAACACTATTTAGAAAGCTACCATTACTTTAAAACTGTACTAGATACAAATATATTTTGAGAGGCATAGTCTTTGTCATTCATTCTTCCATAACTAAAATGTAGAAAGAACAGAAATATGGAAATTAAGCAAAGATCCAGTTAAAGAAGTATAAAAAAAGAAGAAAGCAGAATAAAAGTGTCATCAAGAAGATGGAAGAGTAGGAAGCCCAGGAACATCTTTCCCCCTAAAACACTCCAATTCAGCAACCATTCGTGAACAGACTTCTTTTGTGAGAAATCAGAAACTAATTGAAAGGCTCCTGCATGTTGGGGGAATGTGAAACCAGACTCCCTAAAGCCTGTAGGGAGACTCCAGACACCCTCTCTCCAGAGACCCTACCTTTGTGCAGTGCCATATGTCAGGAAGAAACCCCCTAGTTCCCAGCTTCACCTGGTGGAGGGAAAGAGTTGGTTTGTACGTCCAGCACCACAAGTTTTTTGGCAGGTCTCCCCAGAGGACTAGCTTCTGTCTTGCCAGTCTTGGAGCTCTGATGGGACCAGCACAGTCTGGCTACCTAGAGGAGGACAGACATGATTGCTTGGCCTGGTAGAAGGCCATACACAAAAATCAACGCAAAATGGATTAAAGTTTTAAACGTTAATACCCCAAACTGTAAAACTTCGAGTAGAAAGCATAAGGGAAAATCTTCATGACATTGGTCTTGGCAATGATTTCATGGATATGACACCAAAAACACAATCAACAAAAACAAAAGTAAACAAGTCAGACTATACCAAACTGAAAAGCTCCACAACAAATGAAACAATCAACAATGTAAAAGGCAACCTACAGAATGGGAGAAAATATTTATGAATTATATATCTAATAAGCGTTTAATCTCCAAAATATATAAGGAAAGCCTACAACTCTTAAACTTACATACCAAGAAAACCTAATAACCTGATTATAAAATAGGCTAAGGTCATTTTTGATCCATGGTAGAATCCATGAATGCAGAATCTGCAGATATGGAGGGCCGACTGCATACTATTTTTCCTTAAAAATGAGGGAAATTCTACAATATGTGACAATGTGGATGAACCTTGAGGACGTTATGCTACATGAAATAAACTAATCACAGAGGCAAATACTCCATGATTCCACTTTTCCATTTATTAAAAAAAAAAAAAAAGAATAAAGGTATTTTTGTAAGATATATGTTCACACAATCTAAACTAATTCTTAAAGAACATAATAACCTAGTACAAATTAATAATTTCCTAAATTTCAGTTATTTCTAATCACTGTTTATAAGCCTTATTTTTTTCTTATTTTGATTTAAGGAAAAAGCTATTTCCATATAGTGCCTCAAAGAACAGGAAAGTCTCTATCAATAATCTCTAAGCTTGCTGCTCATACATCTCAGAAGGCTTTTTATGTATCTATTTGTCCCCATTAGAAAGATGGCCTCCTTTCCATGCCCTAAAAAATTTAGACTACTCTTTGATTGTGAGACAGAACTATGCATTCTACTGGGGAAAATACAAGTTGTATTTGTGTATACTTATAATCTCTGCAACTTTCCTTTGCAAGTTGGAAATTTCTAAGTCAGAAATCAATGAGAAAAAAAAAGGAAAATCAAAATTTTGAGACACCCCCACACACCTGTGAAAAGTCCATGAGTTTTCTCACTAGAAATAATTTTTTAAAAACTCTGCTCTGTACAAAACTCTGTACAGCGTTGAAGCTCAAGTTTGTATAAAATTAATTTGCTTTGAATTACCATCTCCTAGTTGTTTTCAAACTGTTTCTCAGAAAATTGCAGACCTTCTACTGGTAGTTTAAAAAAATAAAATTGAGCAGAAGTTTTAATAAAAAGCCAGTATTATTACTATGTTCATTTTTTAGGTGGATACAGAGGACAATATGTTGGAATCAAGAATTACTAGTGGTTTTAAAATCTAACTAGGAGAAGGCTCCTATTCAATTACTCATGTCACTCTTATGATTGCTTTTTTTTTTTTTTTCAAATTTATAGAGAGAATGTTTTGCTTATCTCTTTTAAATTTTATGTATTTATTTATTTATGGCTGTGTTGGGTCCTCCCTTCTGTGCGAAGGCTCTCTCCAGTTGTGGCAAGTGGGGGCCACTCTTCATTGCAGTGCGCAGGCCTCTCACTATCGTGGCCTCTCCCGTCGCGGATCACAGGCTCCAGACGCGCAGGCTCAGCAATTGTGGCTCACGGGCCCAGCTGCTCCGCGGCATGTGGGATCTTCTGGGACCAGGGCTTGAACTCGTGTCCCCTGCATTGGCAGGCGGACTCTCAACCACTGTGCCACCAGGGAAGCCCCCTTATGATTGCTTTTGACCTACCCCATATTTCTGATCCTGGAGAATTAATATACAAGGATCATTGATGTTGCACGCTATATTTACCTATTTTTCCAACCATTTTAAAAATTAAAATTACGTTTATGTGCTAAAAAAGCTAATAAAAAACATAGCAAATGTACAAGCATAAATTATTAAGTTTTAAAGCAGGAAAATATAACTGTTAAAATGTAAAAACCGGGGCTTCCCTGGTGGCGCAGTGGTTGAGAGTCTGCCTGCCGGTGCGGTTCAGGCCCTGGTCTGGGAGGATCCCACATGCCGCGGAGCGACTGGGCCCGTGAGCCACAATTGCTGAGCCTGCGCGTCTGGAGCCTGTGCTCTGCAACAAGAGAGGCCGCGATAGTGAGAGGCCCGCGCACCGCGATGAAGAGTGGTCCCCGCTTGCCTCAACTAGAGAGGGCCCTTGCGCAGAAACGAAGACCCAACAGAGCCATAAAAAAAAAAATATATATATATATGTAAAAACCAACATTTAAAAGAAAACACAATAAAATTATCAAAACATCTTTTGCAATTATAACAGAAAAATAGAGACTAATCAAAAGGATAGAGAAGAATACAAAGCGTTGGGTGAGAGAATATAATACAGAAGTGTGGGAGGTAAAAAAAATTAGTAATGAATACTATGAAAGATGTTTTAGTCACAGGTTTAAGACTCTAGGTGACTAGTTTTCTAAGACAAATATAATTGACAAATATTAATCACCAGAGTAGAAAACCTGGTAGGCATTATAGCCTAAAATTTGGAAATAATGATTCTCAAGCTAGCATACTTATGTTTATCTCTGCCACTTACAAGGTATATGATCCTCCAAAGTTGTTTTAACATTTGTACTTCAGTTTTCTATTAGTTAAAATTTCTGTAATGATAATATATTTACCTCACAGTGTGTTAGGATTAAATAAATAAATAAAACACTTTTAATACTGTGTAGTCATTGAGATAGCTATGTAAACAATAGCAGTAAACTGCAACCTAAATAAATCCTGGCATAATAAATGAAAATTACAGCCTGATATCCTTTTGGAATATAGATGCTAGGAAGTCAAATACAATATACTTTTAAAAGAACAGTGGGTTTACATCTGACAAATTGATGTGCTAAATAATGTCAAAATGTTCCTGCAAGTGTTCTGATGAGAGAACATATCTAAACATGTAGGAAAAATACAGTAACCTAGTAAACAAAGTGAACAATTAAGAAAAATACTAAGAATTCTGAAATAAACAGGGCTAAGCAGCCTGAAATCATGGGATAGAATCTGTGATAGCAAGTTCAAGCTGAAGCTACAGATGTTCTATAACATTTTCCAGCCACAGTAAATAAGAGTCTTGCCTTTAATAGCCAAAAGGAATAAGAACCAACACTTAAGGTTCCAGTAAGATGAATAGGAACACTTAAAATGCGATATCTTAGCAAATAAGTAGATTAAGGTTCTCCAACTAGCAAAAAAGAGAAAAGAAGGTAGTTATTATGTTTCAGACTGAACTCCCAAGTATGGAGGAGTAGGAGAAAAATTCTCATCTAAGAATTTCTAATTACAGGTTTGAATATGTAATTTATATTAACAGTTTGTTCTTCAAGCCCTAATATGTAAAACTCACTTAAAGTGATCTTATTGGGTATTTGAGTCTCTGAAAGGACACATCCTCAATCTGGGATTCTCAAGGTTCCCAAAGATAAACGTCCATCAAACATGAGTTTCAAATACAAATTTTAAAGAAAAGGTTTACCATGGGAAGAAGCCAAAAAAAAAAAAAAAAAAAAATTGGCTATTTAGAAATTTTAAAGCTTCAGTTAACAGAATTGCCAGGAACAAAATGTAAAAAGTTTTGAGAAACTTAAAATGTTTAAAATATTACCAATTTTGAGAAAATGAGATAATAAAATTTAAAAACAATATATTTGAAGAAAACAATTTCAACTAGACATGTGGAAATTTTTTAAAAATTTTAAAAATCAATAAATTGAACATCTAGATATAGCAAGAGAGAATTAGTGAACTAGAGGGTATATCTGAAGAAAGTACCCAATATATAACTCAAAGAGAATAGAATGGAAGGTATTAGATAGAGGTTAAAATACGTGGAGAGTAGAATGAAATGTAGCACCTGTTTATTTAGTGTTTCACAGAATGGAAGTTGAATAATGACTGACAGTTTTCCAGAACATTTACTAGACATGATTTTTCAGGTTCAGGAAGTTCTGAAAATCCAAAGCAGGACACATAAAAAGAATAAATGTTTATTCACATAACAGTAAAACTTCATAACATAGAATCTAGGTAGCAGTAAAAGTGAAAAGACAATTTCTGAGAATAAAAAGTAATTAGCAACTGATAACCTACTTCACCTCAACAATAGAAGCCAATAAACAAGTGGAAAGATAACTTCCAAAATCAGGAGGTAATGACTAGCAATCTAGATTTTTATACCCAGTCAAGCAGCCTTTAGCCATCTGGGTGAAAAAAAGACATTTTAAGAACAAACTAAACCAAATAGTTTGTGATAAGCCAGCCCTATTTAAAGGAATTTCTAATGATATACCTCAGGGAGAAGGAAATGATCCCCTGAAGTGTGTCTGTATTGCAAGAAGAAATAGAAGTGATAAAATCAGTAAACATATGGCAAAAGTTATATCTCTTAATTTTATAATAAAGCAAAAATAAATATTTTAGAGGATGTAGTCATAAGTAAATACAAAACTCAAAGTGTAGAGGAGTGGTCAAAAATAAAAATATTCTAAGCCTCATGTGTTCTCCATTGAGAGGAGAATACAAAGATGTTGATTAATTTTTTTTTTTAATTTATTTAATTTTAGCTCACTTTAATTTAATTTTATTTTTAATTTTATTTATTTATTTATGGCTGTGTTGGGTCTTCGTTTCCGTGCAAGGGCTCTCTCTAATTGCGGCAAGCGGGTGCCACTCTTCATCGCGGTGCGTGGGCCCCTCACTATCGCGGCCTCTCTTGTTGCGGAGCACAGGCTCCAGACGCGCAGGCTCAGCAGTTGTGGCTCACGGGTCCAGTTGCTCCGTGGCATGTGGGATCCTCCCAGACCAGGGCTCGAACCCGCGTCCTCTGCATTAGCAGGCAGATTCTCAACCACTGCACCACCAGGGAAGCCCCGATTAATTTTTAAGGTATATTAATTTTAGTAATAACCACTAAAAGGACAGAAAGACTAATTAACTCCCAGAACAATATAGGGAATGAATATAATTAAAAATAAATTGATTCAAAAGAAGACCTAGAAAGAGAAAGGGGGGATAAAAAAACAAAACAAAACTGGAAGAGCATGGTAAATAGCAAGATTAAAATAACATATTTTTTAAAAACTATTAGTAATCATAATCAATGTAATGTAAAAGTTCCAGAATGATAAACTGAAAGAAATCACAATATATCTGCTTCTTATAAAAACCTTTAAAGGAGAGATTGAAAACAAAGTCTGAAAATGAGAGAGCAGAAAAAGTGATACCAAGCAAACACTAAGCTAAAGAAATATATTGCATCTATATTAGCAGCAAGGAAAATGTACTTCAAGAAAAGAAAGCCTTATTAATTCTACTTAATCAGTGATTAAAGCTACAGTTCACCTGAGAGATAGAACATCATAAAATGCATGTATTTAATAATATCAATAGAGAGAAAAAATCGAGATTTATAGAGATAATGACAAATTTAACATCAGAGCCAAAGCTTTAGTTTAATTTTTTAGCAGAGCAAGAATGAGTATTTGAGTGGGACTAATCAAAATATACTTTATTTTCAAGCACACATATCAATCTCAAGCATCAACATCAAGTTGTAGACTGAGCATCAACAAAGTCAAAGAATGTAAATCATACAGTCCCTTGTGACTATAATATAAATGAAATTAGTGTTTAGTGTAAAAAGAGAACTTCAAGGACTTTATATTTGGAAATACATACTCCTAAACTTTCATTTTAAAGAATACATCTTAATGAAAGTGAGAAGTAAACAATAATATAAATATTGCATATAAACACTTATAGAATTAAATTAAGGGGTGCTTCAAGGGAAGTTTATAGCTTTAAATAATTACATTAGAAAAGAATAAAACTATAAAATATTACTAAGAAAAAAAATGACAGAACAAACCCAAATTAAATACAATGGAGGTATTAACAGAGAAAAACAATATTTAAGGAAATAAAAGACAAAGATATAATGGAAAGGAACCATAAGGCCAAAAACTAGTTCTTTATAAAATTTAATAAAATAGGAAACTCTTTGGAAAAAAATTTGAATAATCTAAAGAGAAGACACAAATTTGGCATTATTATAAATGACAAAACTGATATAAATATGAATTGAGAAAAATAGAATATTTTAGAAACTTATTCCAAAAACATAAGAATTTAGATTAATTTTATACTTTTCCTAGAACAAAATTTAGTTTATTTGTATAGAAGACATAAAATACCTAAATATTACCTACAGTCATTAAATACATTACATCAGTATTTTCTAATTAATGACTGCTTTAGTAAAATAAGTCCATGAGTTTTATACAGCTATTATCAAGTGTTAAAGACTTTTTTAAAAGCCAATAATTCGAATCTATATCCTTTTTTTTTTTAAGCAATGAAAAAGAGGGACTTTTAAACCATTTTAAACCTCACTGGTACATTCAGATCAGGGCAATACAAGTAACAAGTCATAGTGTTTTCACTTCCAATTACAGATGCAAAAATATTCAGTGTCTGCCATCAATATATAATACCACATTTTTCATAGATAAATTTTTTATATTAAATACGTCAGTAATTTGGTTCTTGATAATATTCCATTGGATTGTCTGTCTCTGTGTTAGTATTATCTTAATGACTCTAGTGGTTTATTGTTTGATATCTGGTATCTGCACCTTGTTCTTCAAAATCGTCTTGGGTGTCCTCGGCCCTTACTTTTTTTTTTTTAAATATAAATCACATTGTGGTGATATCTATGAGATTTTGTTTACAATTACACTGATTATAGATTAACCTAGGGGAAATTGATAGTTTTTGATATGGAATTTTTATGTTCTTCAACGTGCTTTTTTTTTTCTCTCAACTTGTTTGTTATTGTTACTATCATTTGTATTATAACATTATCTGTTACTGGCGTATGATAATGCAGTGCCTTTTATATAGAGATTTTGTATCCAGCACTACTGCTGAAACCCTGACCAGTTCTTATAATTTGTCCATTTCACTCTTGTTATTTCCAAATATGAAAATATTTTTTCTTACTTTCCAATCCTTATACTCTAGGACTTCTTGATTCAGTATTGAGTAGAAGTAGCATTAAAATGATATCTAGAGTTATAATTTAAAAGTTTAAGAAAGTTGTAGAGATAGTATAGAAGTATGTAGAGATAGTTCACTGAGAGTTTTATCATGAATGGATATTGAATCTTGTTGAATATGTTTTCTCCATAGTTTTCATTAGTCTATTAAATATGAAGAAAAGCACATTAGTATATTTCCCAATGTAAAACCACTTTTCCATTTCTGGGATATGTCTAGTTTTTCATAATGTATTATTAATACAGTGTTGGTTACCGTTACATACTTTACATTTTAAATATAAATACTTATCTATCTATCTTCATCACCTTTATCATTTTGATAAAATAAAAGGCCCTATAAGGAAGATTCTGAGGACAAAATCTCACAGGTAAGTAGGAACAATGAATTAGTATTGAGCATAATGGCCTTTCATTTTATCAATAAACCACACACATTGTTTTAAAATGGCACAGTTAAGGAAATGTTATCTTATTTTACAAAATATCATCTAACCAGCTGAGTAAAACAAGTCTGGGATGGATAAGAAATCCCACAATGAATGTGGTCCTAACTAACAGGGTGATATATTAATAATGATTATCACTGATTTACAAACCAAATTCCTTTATTTATTTATATAAGTAAAGAAAGGCTAGTGAGCAATAAGGAAGTAACAGAAACTTGCAAAAACACTACTGGCAGTACCATTTATTATTATTATGATGCAGTCATGCTAATAATGGTCACTATGCCCAGACTTCTTCCATATCAGTAACAGGTAGCATAACTCTTGTAGTGTAAGAACCCTGGTTGGTTTTAACCAACAGTCGCTATTGCTTTTTTAGAATGACTAGATTAATGAAATACAAAACATCTAAGGCACATGCATTCAGTAAATTTAGCAATTTTCTGTATCAATGGTATTTTTTTAATGAAAAGTTGTGCCAACTTAACTTCTGGAAATGCCACATTTATTTCATCAATTTTTATGATAGTTCTAGCTGTATGACAGTTTTAAGAAATTACCAAAGAATATTAACAGTACTGGAGATAAACCATGTCATTTTTCTTATGCAAAATGACATGGTTTTCTTGATTTATCATGGAGTTGGAGTATCAGATGTGTCCTGAGCCAGTTAATATATTCCCTCTGGAATCAACTTTTACCTGTTTATGCACAGTTCAAAAAATGTGAATTGGAAATTACAAGAAGGAAAGCCATTCCTAGAAAATAATTTAAGAATAAAGAGACCTATAAAGAGAGAAAGAGAGGTCCTAAATTAATTATTAATAAATAACTATTATAGAATTCCAATAAAATTAGGCAAAATTAAAATATTTAGAAATAGATATGGCAGCATCCAGAAATAATCACTTTCATTGAAACTCTATGTTTAAATATATGTAGATCATTTCCTCTGAAAGTTACGCTTTGGAAAGATTAATAATATTATGTACTGCTGAACATCTACCCATTTATATACACACTGTATGCTTTTCATTTTTTAAAAATATACAGTACCACTTCATGTCTGAACTTCAAGAGAGTAGTTAAACATAGGAAAATAATTAAATATAAGTGTTTGAAAACCTGGAAACGGAAATACAAAATATGCCTGTGTTAGCTAACACTGTCCAACAATTCTAAGTATAGCTTCTTTAACTAACTTAGTTGAGTGAATCACTTTTCCTTGATTGGGCTCTAAATCTGCCACTCTAGTTTTGTGACTCAACTCAATTTCTCTGAGCCTTAGTTTCTTTATCCATAAGTTGGATGAATTATTCAATAACAATCGTTAAGTTATTCAACAACAATTCCTAACTTGTAGGATTAAATTTCTAGGAATGTCTCAAATGAATGTAAATACAGAAATCTTTTTCCATTCACTGACAGTTTTACACAATTGAGAGTAAAGAGTGAAAGTGTTTTGAGATCATCCATGATCAGGAAAGAGGAAATTATAAATTCATTTACACTCAAAAAAATTTTAAAAATAGTAAGTGAAAGTAACTACTGCATTAAATTTCAGAACATACCCTTAGTATGGATCTTTGAAAAATATTACCTGAAGTGGATAAACTGATAAAAAATGAACTGTCTATAATAGTCAAACTTAGCAAATCTTGTTAGGACTTTGCAGGGGTAAAAATAAATCTGTAAAATGGAACAAATTTTCCAACTTAAAATTAGAAATGTGGCCCATGTCCACTCTTTAGCAAACTGATAGCTGTTTTTATTTAAAGGCAGACATCTGTAGCCTCTCCACAGATTATGAGAATTGTGATCAGAAACACAACATATGGTACCAAGTGATGAATCTGAAGAGACACAGCTAAGTTTAGATCTAACTAAAATTTCTAGGTTTCACTTTAAAACTAAATGTATGATATTATACATTTTGGCATCATTTATCAGTACATAGAATTAATATATGATCTCATTCTGGTTGCTAAAAATAGAGGTATAAATGTAATGCACACTTTTTATTTGGTCTTTGCAAGAAACATCTGTTGTTTTCTTTTTGTTTTTTTTTTTTGTTTGTTTATTTTACTTTGCTGGCATATACTAAAATAAGATTTGACAATAAAGGAAAAGTAAATGTAAACATATGTACCTATCTAAAATTTCCATTGACTATGTAGATATAAAATTAATAGATAAAGCACATAAGTAGATTAAAATTTTACTTATATACCTAAGCAATTCTGATAAAATGTGGATCAATATTTAGTTTTTCCAGATTATTTCTTATATTTTAGACTACCCGATGATATCCATACATTCATAGTTATATAATTAAAATATATAGATAATGTAGATTTTTTTTTTTAATCCTGAAAACTTTTTTCAGAAGGTTAACCTATAATAGATATATGCAAAGTAAGTTAGGAAACCTCTTTGTACAAAATACCTAATGAACAAAATTGATGAAATCCTGTTATTTGTAAAACATCCATGTATTTCAATATCAAAATAAAATGTGAGACTTGTATTTAAGAATGGTTTATATATTGGTGGAGTAGAAATGGACATAGTTAGCTCCCAGGGTTGACCAAACTTTGGGGGGGCTTCTTGTTCTTTTACCTGATTTTAAGATATTTTTAGGTTCAGTTCTCTACTAATGCTTTGCCCCTTTCAGGTGCAAAGAATGTTTACTCTTCTGATGATCCCACCATATATTGGAAAAATGGTGAGGCCATCCATCTATGATCTTTCACTACTCACATATGTGGACACAGAAGAATTATTGTCTTGCCCCCATGCCATTTAGAGATGTGTGTATTGGGATGGGACAAACAGGTGTATCATAGTGTCTCTCTAGATCATTTGCCTAAAAACATCATGAAAATAGTTTCCTCTGTTGGTTTTTCCTACTTTCTGAAAACCTTAGGTTAGTGGTTAAGAGCCCAAACCAAGGAACCAGAGTACTGGGATTCAAATCCCGCCTCCTGTACTTACCTGCTGTGGGGATTTGGGAAAGTATTTAAATTCTCTGTACCTGTTTTCCACTTGCAAAGTAAGGGAAATAGTAGTTTAATCTTACTATTTTTGTAAGTTTTTCGTAAGTTTTAGGTGAAATAATTGATTAATTTACATCAGTGTCTAACATTTAATAAAGTTAACAAATGTTAATAATTATAATTTATTTACCATGATTTGCCATTTGTTTACCATTATTATCACCAACTACCTCTTCCTGGGCTCTTCCCAGGAAAGATGACACAAATCTCTCTGTGGCTTAGATCCCCAAACCTATCTGTTTGTTAAATCCCTAATTTCAGCCAAGTCTTGAAGAAGAGAAAGGCGACAGATCTCCTTCTCAGAAATCCAATACCATCTAAGTTCTTGAATATGGAATTGATTATTAACATTGTCCTTTAAAAACCTCCTTTCCAAGCTCATAAGAAACTTTATCTGTTCTCCTTATGCTGAAAAGATTGGGAGCCTTAAAGCCCACATGTGGTTTATTACACATTCATTATGGCCTGTGTCTCCTTGAGGTCTAAGGTTTCCAAATTCAAGATTATTTTCTTGGCTTACTATAACAATTTTATCCTGGTGGAGCAGTTCTTTGTTTTTGTTTGTTTCTTTTTTAATTGGAGTGTAATGTATTATCATGAATTTAGCAGCTTAAAACAATAGCCATTTACTTGCTGATAGCTCTTGTAGGTTAGAAGTCCAGGTGGGCTCCACTCGGCTCTTGGTTTAGGATCTCACAAAGTCAGAATCAAGGTGTCAGCCAGCCTGGGCTTTTATTTGGAGGCTTATGGGAACAATCTGCTTCCAAGCTCCTCTTTATCGTTGTAGTATCCAGTTTCCTGCACCTATAGAACAAAGCTCCCGTTTCCTTGCTGGCTGGTGGCTCGCGGTGCCCTTAGTTTCTAAGGATCTCTCTCAAGTTCTCTCCACATGGCCCTTCCATTTCCCAGCCAGCAACAGTGCATCAAGTTCCCCTCAGGCGTCCAGTCCCTGATTTCCCCTTCTGCTACCAGCTGGAGAAAACTCTCTGCTCACAGAGAAATGCAAATCAAAATTACAGTGAGGTATCACCTCACACCAGTTAGAATGGGCATCATCGGAAAATCTACAAACAACAAATGCTGCAGAGGGTGTGGAGGAAAGGGAACCCTCTTGCACTGTGGTGGGAATGTAAATTGATACAGCCACTATGGAGAACAGTATGGAGGCTCCTTAAAAAACTAAAAATAGAATTACCATATGACCCAGCAATCCCACTACTGGGCATATACCCAGAGAAAACCATAATTCAAAAAGACACATGCACCCCACTGTTCATTGCAGCACTACTTACAATAGCCAGGTCATGGAAGCAACCTAAATACCCACTGAAAGATGAATGGATAAAGAAGATGTGGTACATATATACAATGGAGTATTACTCAACCATAGAAAGGAATGAAACTGGGTCACTTGTAGAGATGTGGATGGACCTAAAGACTGTCATACAGAGTGAAGTAAATCAGGAAGAGAAAGACAAATATCGTATATTAACACATATGTGGAGTCTAGAAAAATAGAGACACCGATGTAGAGGACAAACGTATGGACACCAAGGGGGGAAAGCGGGGGGTGATGGTGGTGGTGGGATGAATTGGGAGATTGGGATTGACATATATACAGTAATGTGTATAAAATAGATAACTAGTAAGAACCTGCTGTATAAAAAAAAAAAAAAAAAAAAAATGCTAGGCCCACTCCGTATTTTAAGGCAACTAACGAGTAACCTTAATGATATTTGCAAAATGTCTTTGCCGTGTAACAGAACATAATTACAAGTGTAATACTAGGGGATAAAAGTCATGGGGACTATTTTAGAATTTTGCAAACACACTCAGGCGGTAGATACGTGAAGATCTCTAGAGATCTGCTCGTTTGTAATCAAATAGTGTAATAGACTATCACAGGAAGAAATATAGTCAAATAATATCAACAAATATTTTAACAACACATACATTGTGTGCTGTTTTTCATATATTGTTGTTTGCCCAAACAATTGCTTCATAAATTACTCTTAAATGAATGAATAAAAGTGAGACTGGAGGCGAGGGACTTGTTATTTTTATTCTCCATTTGGTTAGGGTGGAGAATATTAACGCTGAATATTAATTCAGTCATTTTATTCCTTAAGTCAAACCATTCCTTAGCACATCATTTTTAAAAACTTAATATCCATTTTTCAATTATGACTTAATTCAAGTTATTTTTTAAGAACAGTGTTTTTTTCATTATAGAATATATTTATTTCAATTATTTTTACGTTTAAAAATTTTATTTTGAACTTTGTTTTAATTTTTCTTATCAATTTTTGTCTAGATGTTTAAAATAAATTAGGGTATTATTGGTTTATAATTCACTTTTTTGCTATAAGGTATTAAAATTGATTTGAATATCATTAAGAATTATAATTGCCCCCCAAAGAAACTTTTTAAAAATCCAGCCTTTTATAAGGAAGAACTTAATGTAAATTTCTTTTTTTTTTTTTTTTTTTTAATTTTTTTTTTTTTTAATGCTATTCTTGTCTGCTTACATTCTTTTTATTTATGTATGTATGTATGTATGGCTGTGTTGGGTCTTCGTTTCTGTGCGAGGGCTTTCTCTAGTTGTGGCAAGCGGGGGCCACTCTTCATCGCGGTGCGTGGGCCTCTCACTATCGCGGCCTCTCGTTGCGGAGCACAGGCTCCAGACGCGCAGGCTCAGTAGTTGTGGCTCACGGGCCCAGTTGCTCCGCGGCATGTGGGATCTTCCCAGACCAGGGCTCGAACCCGTGTCCCCTGCATTGGCAGGCAGACTCTCAACCACTGCGCCACCTGGGAAGCCCTTAATGTAAATTTCTTATTCTCTCCCCCTCTCCTGTGAAGGAAATACTCATTTCGTTGTATATTTGTATGTACAAATTCTTTGGTATATTTTAATTTTTTTTATTATAGGGAATCTGGAATAAAAATATACAGAAATTGTCTTAAAAGTGCTTCATGTGGTCCTCTGGCCTAAGACTATGTGCTGAGGAACCAGCTGCACTCAGGCTGAGCAGATCGCCCTACCCACCAACTAGTTTCAGATTTAAGGATTAAAAAACTGCCTTTGTTTCTATTTTTCAAATATGCACAGATTTTTACACATGAGTGGCTACAGAGGAGCACCAAGTTTTTCATTTGGCTCTTCTATTAAATAAAGTCTGTAATCTAAATGGTAGAAATATACCCTTACCCTGTCCAATGAAAATAGAATTTAGCATTTGGGCACTTTTATCTGTCTTGATTTAACTCATGCAAAAAGTTCATATATTTGTTAGGAAGAGAGCACTTCAATAGTTGGGTGCTAATGGGCTTAGCTTTTTATGAAACCACAGAAAGTTTTATCCTCTAGTCTTCCTTGTTGAGCTTTTTTTTTTTTTTTGATTTAACTTCAGACTTAATAATAAGGGCTTTACCTCACCATAGTCTATATTATTTGTCTGCGGTCTATCATTCAAAAGCATTTCTTTTTAAATATCTGCCCCAAAAGTCATAATTTCCATTTGAATCCTTTAGAAATTTGCTCACAAGCTTCTTAGATATAATCTCTCCTTCCTCTACATGTTGCCTTGCCAAACTTAGTATGACAAAGCACTAAGATATTTCATGTACCTGCCACTTACTGGAAATTTCTGATTTCTGGAACCATCTGTTTCCTCTTGTTGCTAAAGAGCAAGAAATCCAATTAAGAATGGTGATAGAGGATAGAAAAGTCTTCTTGATTGTGTAGGCAATTAACCAATGGAATTTAATATGGAATTTCTATTCTTAGGGAATTTCAATTACATGATAGACAAGATTTTTCTCCTGAAGGGTGAAACTAGATTGAAGGACTTTAAAAAAAACTTTTTATGTCTTCTATTAAATTATATTTCACCAATACTGAATGATTCCTTTTATTGACTGTTATTTTACACGGAAGGGAGAAGACAAGTGTTACTTAATATAAATATCAAGGGACGTATGCATATCTTATGAAGCTGTAATAATTGATAAATCGAGTAGAGACCAAATCAACTGAAAATAGTTATCTGGGGGTAATTCTATGATTAGCCAGAGAAATTTACTCCTACTCAAAGGACATGCTTATATAAAGGAGAATAGCCAAATAAGTATAAATTTTATATAAGATTTTATCCATTCTCTTAGTTGAATTCCACTAGCGTTGTTTTTTATGTCAGAGGAAGAAAATGTGACCATTACTGTAATTCCTTTTTTTTTTGTTAGTGAAAATTGCAATACAAAATAGGTAATGCAACTCTAGTGCTGCCCATGAACAGTAGTACCTCAGCATATCTCTACATGAAAGCTTATTTTACTATCACTTAAGGAACTCATTACCCTTTTATGAGGCTTACATGCTGCTTTACAAATACAGCACTCTAGTAACATTATGGAAGCATCATTATTCTTGCCAGTGGCATTTTTTAAAGCAAGGAAAAACTAGGTTGAAAATAACTTCCTTAGTGTTCTTAGTCTTTTGTACTTGGCTAATATTTTCCCAAACTTTTGTTGAAAGTTTTATTTTACTTTAGTTTTATGAGTTTTATTTTAGTTCATCCACCATCTGGAAGTTATTACAGTGTGAGAAAGCTTGTATGATTCTGATTGAATGGTTGAGATAAGAACCTGGATCATCTTTAATAGAACAAGCTTCAGGTCCACTTCTACATAGGAACCAATGGAAGTTCAACATTAACTTTAGTTTAATATTGACACCATTTTGATTCAGATATGAGAACGGTACTTTAGGTCCAAAAAAGTACAGTTAACTTAGAACGCAGCTACATTACATTAACAGTTATAGAGGTATGTGGCAAAATCTCATGTGAGATCTCCACCAAGGTGTTTTCTATTAACAAAAACTAAAATATGAAATTTCATAAGTGATTTATTTACCATAGAGAAAAGATTCAAGGTTATTTTTATACTATCATTATCCTCACTTACTTTGATTTAAAAAAAAAAAGAACATAGGTGACTGAATTACAGTAAATTCTTGGGAAATTACACAAAATATTGCATGTGTCTCATAGGTAAATATTATTTCTCTTGGTGTCATGGTGAAAATAAGAGTGCCGACAGAACCAGCTCATTGTACAGTACACTTAACTTACTAATCTAAGGCATCCCAATTTAAGGCATGCTTCTAAATCTACCTATCTTTTAGAGAAAGGGATATTTGAAATATCATTAGTGAGATATTATGATAGAATTATTTTGCCAAGTGAATATCAGTGAGAGATGTATGAAATATAAATTAATATATTTCTTAAGGCAATAAAAACATGACTCTAAGAATTCAGGAGGTAATGTCCCAAGTATAGCAGCATGGATGACTAGGGACTTATTAACTTCTATGGCTGTATGAAAATGACATAGTTCTAAGGATGTTCTGAGTTTTCTAGAGTTAATATCCAGCAACTATCTCAAAATATGAATGAATTTCAATTATTCATTAGTATTAACCAACAATCCCTTTTACCAATACCTCCTGACTACAGTATTTCTAAAATCAAAACAAAGATTTTTCTCTGTATCATGGAAAAGGATCTCTAAGACTTACCTGTTCAACTTCATTTATTTGTTTATGTTTGGCTGGCCCTGATTTGAACCAGGATGTATGCCAGGGCAGCTGGGGTAAGATGACACTACAGGGATATGAAAAATTCATAACTATAAAGTATCAGGTAATGAATAACAAATGTATTCACTATTTTGTACATTACATGACAGCTAGCTTTAAAATGCTACATATTTTTTTCTTACAGTGAGAGCTCATTATAAAATTATTAATAGAGATTTTATTACCCATCCAGGAACTTTTAGAAGGCTAGAAAAGACACTAAAAAAGGGCACATTTCTACCTTATTATGCAATTGTTGATGTTAACATTCTAAACACAATTTGTAGTTTTATAACTAAACATAAAAATGTGTCAAGTAAATTTGTCCCAAATTTCAAATTTCCAGATGGACATACAACACACCCATATATTTGGTTCAATTATTTCAACATTATAATATGCTAACTCAATTTTATTTTAATTAGATTTGAGGTCATTTTTTAAAGCTTTAGATAATTGACTTTGTAATCTTCATGAATGGACCTTTGATTCTTTTTTGACTGTCATTATTGGCAAATATTAATGTTTCCTTTCGATAAAAGTCCTGTTATACAATTCGCTTAACGTGCACTTGACATTTCTCTCCCGCTAACTCTGTCCATTCCATTTTACCCCTTTACATCTTCATCTCGCTTCATGGGAAGAATAACATTTAAAGTACAATTATTAAAGAAAATTCTAAAGAGGAGAAAACTGTTCAAAACTTTTAAGTATCTAGTAGAATTGTATAACATAATGCATTTGCTTATTTCTTAGTTTTGTTTTAGTTTAGTCAAGTACATTTTATACACCAAATATCAATGCTCAATATCTTGGTGGCACCTAGGGATTGGTAAAGACAGAACCATTTAGGAAAACTGGGCTTCATCATTTCCAGATTTCAGAGAATTGCTTTTCAGGAAACAAGAGACTATATAGGCAATTTTTTATTAGGAGAAATGAGGAAGAGAAGTGTAAGTTTTTTAAGTGAGTGGCATATTCAGAGTTGGAATTTTAGTTAATAAAGAGTTAGTAAGAATGAGGAGCCCACCATTGCAAGGAAGGTCAAGAGATGCTGACCACTGGCTTTGCTATCTTTTTGAGTTGATTCAAGTTGTAAAATAATTCAAACTTTAAAGAAACTTTGAGAAGACTATGGCTCTCAAGGCATCAGTAATATTCGATCATTCATTAGATTACCAAATACTCATTAAACATCAACTATATGAGTAGCAAAAAAGCTAGATACTATGTATGATAAGGTATGACACTGGTTGTATTGTTAAGGAATGTTAAAAATATGACTTCAATTGCAATTAACTTTGGAATATTATACATAGGGAATGATTGAATAAAATATGAAGTTGTATCAGTGTCCATCTGGTAATTTGGACCTCAAGATAAATATAATTAATCTATTCTTATGTTTAGTTATGAAAATGTATATTATGATTAGAATATTAACATAAACAATTGCATATAAGAGTAAGAAATATAGACATGGAAAAGCTAAAATTCAAGAAATTTCCTAAGCAGTGACTGTGATTTGATGAATTGACTGTGAAAAGATATTTCTCTCCACCATCCTGGTGGAAAATTCTGCGGGCACAATATTGATGATACTTTTCCTCATGAATAAATTGATTGGCTTTATTTGTTGGCAAATATTTGAGTGCGTACTATGTCTCCAGGCATTGTTCAAGGCACTAGGAATAAAAGGGTAAATAAAATAGACATGGTCCCTCTTGCTAACACGTATGTTTTGGATGTAAGTTCTAACAACTCTAGAGTTCCATTTAGTATTGATAAAGTCATGATTTAACTCAAATTTCTGTAATGTCAGTATCTCATGTGGCAAAAGAGTGAAGCCTGGGTCACCTTAAGTGAGCCTTTATCCCTTCTACTGTCCCCTATTCTCCTACTTTTTGCCATCCACAACTGCCATAGTTTATTCAGCTTTATCTCATGCATTCGTTTAGCAAATATTTCTGAGCAGCTGGCATGTTGGAGGTACTGATTTAATCTCTGGTGATATAGAGGTAAATATAGACAGAAAACTATACAGAAAAGATCTCCTAATTAAATCTTGGGTAACGCCCCCAGTGAAAAGATGAAAATAGTAGGTGTTACCATTGGAGAGAATATAGGAAAAATATCCATGCGAGTAGATGGAGACGAACATATAAAAAGCTACTAATACCAAAGAAAGAGAAAATTTTAATATGAAACAGGTGTTTAAAAGCTGTGAGGTGTCAAGATAAATTAAGTCTGATAAAATGACTTCCTTTTTTGGCTAGTAACTCATGAAAGTAATATGAAAATTAAGAAAAAAATCACCTTTTTTGGCTAGTAACTCATGAAAGTAATATGAAAATTAAGAAAAAAATCAATTGACCATATAATTTACAACGTTTTTCCCCCAAGAAATAACTACATGTGACAGAAGAGTGGTGCCTGATTTTTTTTCTTTTAATTTTTCTAATTTTCCATTTCAGTCTGGTAGTAAAAATCTAGACTAATTTATAGAAACCAAGTTACAGTATCATAGCACAGGCTGGAACATGTATTCACCTAAACACTATGTAAATCCAGTTATGTATTCATTTAGCAACTGCAAATCAGTAAATTAGTCTTTTACAAACCTTTTTTTATGTCTACCTATAGTACAAGTCTTTAATGACATTTTACTTTTGCCTCACTTTATTTTCAATGCTTTAATATCAATTAATAACATTTTAACACTATAAAGTATCTTCGAATAGAACTGCAATTTAAACATTTCTAACTATTAGTTTTAATATTTAATAATATGTACTGTTACTATGGAATTATCAATTTCTCCTAGTTGTCATGGAAATTAGAAGTAATACAAAGAATAAACTTAGGTTAAGAGAGGAAAAAGCATTATCTAATCTGGGTAACATTGCTGGGCAATATTTTCCATAATGTGTGTCTGGAATATTGTTATGTATTAAGGATCTCTGATCAAATATATTGGAACATATTGGTGAACGAGGCAAATATATTTTTTTATTTCAAGACTTCTCAGAGATCTGATAGATCATAAAATCCATGAGGGCATAGTTTATTTCTGTCTTATTCACGTCTTATATTGTGTGTGATTCTCAATAAATATTTATTGAATTAACATGTGTCGTGATACAGCTGGTTTTCGATAATGAGAGTGAAAATAGGCAGTCATTTCCAAATATATTTGGCCACAGGACCATTTTTTTCCCCACAGAACATTCTTCTGCACAGACATACTTTGGGAAATGCTAACATTTGTGTAATTCATGGAAGAAGAGACTGTATTATGAGGAATACTTTTCTCCAAAACTTTCTCTAAGTGAAGTTAAAAAAAAAAAAAAAAAAAAAAAAGTCTATTATAAAGAAAATTCACCTATTGAATGCCTACAGCTCCAGTTATTGTGCAATGTATTGGGAATACTAAGATGGCTTGAATCAAGTCCCTGTCTTCCAGATCTTGCCACAGGGTATTGAAATAATTTGTGCTTACCTGGCTTACTGTACTCTGAACAGTGGTATTCACAGGAGGCTATAGGACCATAGATATGAGGCTCTTCCCCAACTGGGGTGTTTAGGGGTAGCTTTGAGAAGGAGGACAGGCAGAGCTGAATATGTAGGCGTTGGCATTAGTCACAGGAGAGTGGCAAGGGCATTGTAGGTAGAGGGAGTTGCAGTAGTTGAAGTGGTGAAACAGAAGTTTTGCAGGAAACTACTGAGGCTAGAAGTCAGGGAGTGGGGAAAGGTAAAGCTGAACGCGCATCAATCTAGGTCGCAAAGGTGTTTGAATACCTTGCTTAGGCATGTGTTCAGCAAAGTGCCAGATATTATGGGAGCCTCAGGCAGTGTATGATCCATCTGCACAGACAAGATATAAACAAAGGAAAAGTTAATAACAGAAGTGGTAGTTTGAGGCAGCAATACATGAGGAATGAAACAAGGGAGATGCCAAATGGCACTTGTTATACACCTATGTGCCAAGCACTTTGCTATTTAATTTCATCCGCTTAATAAGTCTCTGAGTTTAGTAACCATCACGAACTGCTGGAACAGAAATTGAAAGGTGATATAGTATACTGCATAGGAACATGGACTCTAAAGCCAGGGTGCCAGGGTTTGAATCCTGTTTGCGCAATTTACAATGCAGCCATGGACACTTTACTGTAGCAATCTAGAGACTTACAGATTAAGATAGAGACATACATTGTGTGTCAATTCCTTTATCTACACAAAAGGACTCAAAACAGTGCCTATCTATTACAGAACAAATAACTTGCCCAAGGTCATGCAGCTATTTTATAGTAGAGTCAGGATGCATCTCAAGTCTGACTTCAAAGCCCAGCTCTCTTTTCACTATCTCAAGACAATGCATGATTAATTTCTGAACACACAGTGCAGACAAGAATTTCTAGGGGAGCTCAGAGCTAGGAGAATTTACTTCAGGTTGAGGTAGTCAGAGAGACATTTATTGAAGAAGTGGGATTTGAGACAGGCCCTGAAAGATGAATGGAATTATGAGAAATGAGGAGGAAAGGAGTGGGTATTTTAAGTGAATGTACTGGCATTAGTAGAGGTATAGTGTTCAAAAGGGCAAATATCCATCTATTGCTACTTTTTCTTCTGACTTTGGTAATCCTAACAAAAGTATAGCCAGGTAAAATTAATTTGAAAGAAAAACATTAACCTAAAATCTCACCACTCTAGTCATGAAATGTTTATTTTTTCATTTGTTATGTTATCTTAAAATATTTGTCCATAGATAATTTATGTTATAGTTGTGATCATATGAAAAATCACTATTAAACTGTTGGTTAGTCTAGCACTATATAGCATGTCTCTGTTACTATACTATGTAGCAATTGAAGAAAAATCATTTCATTTGATACTTGCCAAATCATATATGTATATATATATGCACACATATATATGTGTATATATGTATGCACACACATGTATACACAAATATGCATATCTAATACTCTAATATATGTCCTAATATTTGAATAAACATCATCATTATCAGAAGCAAAATGCCTAAGCAACATTGTTGGATCATAGTACAAAATGAAAAACATCATTAAACATTTGTGTCAGTTAAGAGTTTTTTAGTTTCATTTGTAGAAATTTATATTACTTTTAAATCAATGCATAAAGAGAAATTGACTTTCATAATTGTGAGTCCAGGGATCCAAAAAGCTTTTCTCTATGTTGAGCTCCAAGAATTGCTAGTACAAGGAACTCAAATCTTACCAATTTAGGATTAATATAATAATAACAACAACAATAATAGCTAAATTTATGGGTGCTTATGGATGGAATGTTTCAGGTACCCTTCTAAGCATTTTTGAATACTTAATTTCTAGCGTCATTTAATTTTCACATAACTGGATGAGGTGGATGGTTAGGAAATTGAAACAAGAGAAATTAATAACTTCCGCAGATCCATCCCTGCAAAATACTCTCATTTGTGAAGAGGATGGAGTACTTGAATTGTCCAGACCTATTGATTTGCTTGCTTGTTTTTAAACTCATGAGCCTCCATCTCTGGCAGAACATGAAGCCAGGAGCCTTGCCACATTTATCTCTACCACCCCAAATGAGAATGAAAGTACTACTTTATAAGGTTATCATAAGATTAAAGGAATCAATACATTTAACATGTTTTGAATAGTGTGAGAAACAGACCTTAATAAATGTTAGCCACTGTTTTTGACTAGACCAGAGAGAACTGATGAATTGTCTAAAATCAGTCTCTTCCTAAACATCTTGACAATGTTGAAGCACCACAGAAGAGTTTTCCATATAAAGAGCTGTTTGAAAAAGCTTTTCTTGCCTTCATCCCACTATGTCTTAACCAAGTCTACTGGAAACAGAACAGTGCATTGAACAGAGCATCAGTTCTGCAGGCCATTATCTAGTTTCATTAATTTTAATGCTCCTAAAACACCTCATTCAGACAACACAAGCATTTATGTTTTTACCTCCATGTATTCTTTTAAATAGAAGTTGTGGTAAAATTGAAGCCATTTCAACAGAAAAACAAAATGTGCATGGTTGATTTATCTTGTTTCCCAATACTAAAAATAATGAGAGCTATCAATTTAAAACCGAGCAGCTCTCTATGCCAGGCATGGTTCTAAGAGATTTTATGTTTGATAATTTAATCTTAAAAACAGTTTTATGAAATAGATATTTTAATCTCCATTGTATAAATGAGTAAATTGGGGCACAGATAAGTTAAATAATACTGCAAAGATTGAAAAATTAATACATCGTGGAATTGAATCTAAACCAGGTATACAAGATCATGTTTTATCTTCTAAAATATGCTGGCTTCTTTTTTCTGTTGATCACATTTTTTATTTTTTGAGAGGAAAAAAGAGTTTATATCCTGTCTTTATAGTACTGCAGGCATTTTTATTCTTGTTTATCATCTTGATAGAAGCATTCTAATTTTTTTTATCTTTTATATCTAACACCATAAAATTGTGCCTAAATTACCCACTAGATTTTCTCCCCTCATTTAAATCTGAATTGATGTTAAGGAAAGTAAAATAGTCTTTCCATGTTCAAATATTTTGGTCTCTGTGAATATTCCCCTTGAGGGGTTCTCCTCTATACCTCATAAATCATGTAATCACTATCCGATTTTGTCATGCCAACTAAGTAGTTATAGATACATCACTAAATGACATGTGATTTATAGTTCTGGTAGGTAATCTCTGATGGCAAATATCCTTTAATGTCATCTTTCATAGGACTAAGTGCCCTTTATTAGTGATTTCTAGGTTTTAAAAAATTGAAATAGAAAATTTTTAAAAATGTTATCAGAACTGTTTTCAGTGTCCTCATCAGACAGCATATGGATGTGTGTTTTATCTGACCTCTCACCAACATCTGATTAACTTTTAATTCTTTAGGTTTAAAAGTAAAATACAACAATTCCTGTGAACACTCAGAAAAACAAAGGATTGTGATAATGTTTTTCCAACTCTGATTGGGCTGTGTAAAGTTTCCTAAAACATGCTTTTAGTGCTCATATTGTTCTTTTAATTTTTATAAAAATACTCAGTAATTAAATTGAAACATATATATCAAAATATTTTTAAAAGATGCAAAATAGGTCCACCTCTTATCATGCCAATTATTATAACTAGTTATTTAAAGATGCTATCATAACAAGATGAGTGCTATACAAAAGGAAATTCTCACAGAAATTTGGGCAGCTGAAATCAATGCCTGAGAACAAACGTTTGATTTTGCAGTATAAAGTCTAAGACCAGTGCATTCTTTAAAAGATATTGAAAATAAAAATCTTAAAAAAAAAAAATTAACAGTGTGTGTGAAGTTATAGCTACTATTTCCCAAACTTTTCTCATCTTTATCTTTCTATTTGAAGAATACTGTGCTCCTCATACTTGAGGAAGTGTCCCTTGATTCCATGCAAAAACATCTACAAACCTCTTTCCAACTCTGTCTTATACTTGATTCTTTAATGTGATTTAACCATATCCCTTTACACTCATACCTGCCAGTCAATGTTGGGTTCCCTAGAATAGTAGAGTTAGGGATTGGAAGGCCCATGTTTTACTAAGGGTGTACTTCACACAAATTTGTGAAGAGGAAATAAGTCAAAAATAGAAATAGCCCTGAGCAAGGATGAGATTTTAGATAAAACCTAGCCTTGGCCTGGTCCACTGGGGTGGGAGGTGGGGTCTAGACCATAAGAGCTGTCCCTTTACCCACTCACTTATCCATCTCACGTCCACAAACAGTATGGTGTGCAAACTCCCAATCTCTCTTACATTCACTTACACATGTATTTGTAAGTATACAGTTTACATTTAATAAAATTTAGTATATTTTATATTTTCTTGAGATTTTGCTTTTATTTTTTCCTTAATGTGGCTCTGGGTATATATAGGTCCATGTCACTCTTAAAATTTGCATAATATTCCAAGGCATAGTTGCATCATATTATGGTTATAACTTCCCCATTGATGAACACAAATCATTTCTGAATATTTAAATATAAAAACTAAACTTATAAGCAATATTCTAACTTCACTTTTGTGCATCTTTCTATGGAGTGGTACCAGAGTAGTAATAGAATGGTGAGGATAGAATCATGAATCTAAAGGTAACTATACTTTTTTTTTATTGTTTATTTCCCTCAAATTACTGTTTTGAAAATTATCTAAACAATTATTCTTTTGTAAAATAGAAAGAATACCAAAAATATTAGGCAATCAAGTGGCAATAAAACTAGAAATTAATAACAAAATCAAAACAACAAACCTTCCCAAGAATCTTTTGAAACTATTTGTTAAATAAGCCTTGCATCAAAGGGGAATCAAACTAAAATTGAGAAAGTTGTAAAAAAAATGGCAATGAAAACTTCAGATCAAGATCTAGGCAGTGCAATAGAAAACTAATAGCATTAAATATGTATAGGAGAAATAAAGAATAAAAGAGAATTAATGTGTAAATCAAAAAAGTTAGAAACAAAACAAAAAATAAAAGGAAAGCAGAAAATAAATAATATAGTCATAAATTCGTTAGAAAATAGCAAAACAGCAAAACCAATAATTGAATAGAAATACTTTAAAATCATTAAAATAGACAAACCCTAGAGAAACTAATCAAGAAAAAGGGGAAGAAATCACAAATATGTAAAATACTAAATAAGGAGAAAGTAACCATTGAATTTCAGAAAAAAATTTAAAACTCATACTATTTTGCAACATTCATGCAAATAAATTTGAAAACATGATGTAACATAATTCCCTAGGAAAAAAATTACTTCCCCTAATTAATCCCTAAGAGAAAGCAAGTTTACTTAGAACAATTCCCATACAAGAAATACAAAGTTATCAATTTACCAAAAAGCACCAGACATAAGAGGTTACACCGGGGAATTTTACTTAAACTTTGTTTTTGCCAAAAGAATCAGTAAAATGGTAACATTGTTTTAATCTTACATTTTAAAAAAAATTAGATAATCTTTTCATTAATTTATAGTGCATGTCATGTGACAGTGTTATTTTTACAGATACTGTCTGCTAGGTATATTGCAAGTATTTTATTCCAGTCTGTTACCTGCTTTTTGACATCATTTATGGCTATTTTTAAACAGAAGCACACACTATTAATCAACCCTGCAGACTTTCTTTGTGGTTTTGGGTTATTGCTCTTGCTTTAGGAAGGGCTTCTCAGCCCAAATTATAAAAAACCTTTCCCTGTGTTTTCTTTCAATACCTTAAGCATATTTTAAAAAATTGTTTCTGAAGTCCGTCTGGGATATATTATTGTGCGTTGTGTAATATAAAGATCTAATCTTAGGCTTCCCTCATTTGTAACTGATGTCCTGATATCATAATTAATATTTCCAGTACTGATTTGAAATCCTATCTTTAACATAGTCATAAGTGTCATCCATATATCTTCATTTGTCTGCCTGTAGACTCTGTTTCATTTAATTTTTCATCATTTTGTACTCACTGGCTAACATTTTATATTTTTGTGGTATTCTTCAGTATTTTTCTTAATTTGTATGAAATACATACATTCATAAAAGATAAATAATAGAAATTATAGTAAGATTATAATCAAGCACATGTTCACTGCTTTCTTAAACTCAACTGCCAGTTTCAGAAGGAGCTACCACTTTTAACTTTTTGTTTTCCTTAGAGCATATCTCTAAATAATATTAAAAAATTTTCAGTTTACTGATATATCAACGTTAAGCATTAATTTTTAAAATTTTTATTGGAGTACAGTTGATTTACAATGTTGTGTTAGTTTCAGGTGTACAGCAAACTGAATCAGTTATACATATACATATATCTGCTCTTTTTTAGATTCTTTTCCCATGTAGGCCATTATAGAGTATTGAGTAGAGTTCCCTATGCTATACAGTAGGTCCTTATTAGTTATCTATTTTATATATAGTAGTGTGTATATGTCAGTCCCAATCTCCCTATTTATACCTTCCCTCCCCCTTTTCCTCCCTGGTAACCGTAAGTTTGTTTTCTGTATATGTGACTCTATTTCTGTTTTGTAAATAAGCTCATTTGTACCATTTTTTTAGATTCCACATATAAGTAATATCATATGATTTTTGTTTTTCTCTGTCTGACTTACTTCAGTTTTTATTTTCTGACTATTTAGTTTGCTTGAACTCTCCATGCCTCCTCTTTCTCACCCCAATATATTCATATCACTATTTTTAGATACTTTATTGGTTATTTGGGGACTTTAAAGAATATAGTTATTCCTTTATTTTTGTTCCATCCTCTATAGACATTGTCTCTTAAATCCTGACTCTGAAAGTCGAGGGTATTAGCAATTCCAGAATTCACCCCTTTTATCTTCCAACTGCTGTCATTCTTAACTGACTTTTTCCTTTGAATTTATAGATTGATTCTAAGTCAAATATTAATAAACATTGTTATGACTATGTAAACATTGCTTAATAACTGTTTATTAAAGCCCATAGTTCTTCCAGTATTCCTAGAATAATACTGTCAGATCTGTGAAATCTCTCTTTTCCTTGAAAATATTTCTGGGAATCCTCTACCAACTGCTCCACTCTGGACCCATTATTCACTGGTCCTATTATTTATCCTGGGATTTCTCATAATTCTTTGAGTGAATTCTCTTTTTTCCTTAGTCTTGTGTATTTCACTTTCTTATTTATTCTCCTATTCTTTCATTAATTCATGTGGTAAGAAATTTGTTGCATGTCTTATATAATTTGCTCTCATACTATATTCTGCATTGTGTTGTATATTCTAGTGCTTTTCAAATACTTATTGCCATTGTGAATCCAAGCTTTTGTAAGTGATCAGTTTCTTTTCCCCCTTTTTCTCTTTCCATCTTTCAGGAAGCTTTATCATTTTCCCTTTGTTCTTAGGCTTTTGAAATTTCATGGCAATGTATCTTGAGGTGAATTTATTTTTATTAGATTTGCTCAATACTTAATGATGTCTTTTATTTTGAAAATTCATATATATCCTTTAATAATAATAGTAATAACAATAACAATACTAGAACTAGCATTTGCATAGCACTTAATTTGTGCCTGGTGCTATTCAAAGTGCTTTTGCCTGGTATATCTGAACTCATGTAGTCCTCACAACAATGTGATAATGAAGGGTGTACTATTATTATCTCAGTTTCAAAGATGAGAAAATTTAGGTGCATAGAGGTTAAGTAATTCGCTGGAAATTGCACAATTAGTTAGAGGTAGATGGAATTTAACCCAGGGATTCTGGCATTAGAGTCTTTGTAATCAAACGTTAAATGCATTTTTCTGTCCAAATACAAAGTCTTATATTTTTGTTTGTTTGATAATTACTTCACCCTCATTCCATTGGTTTGCTCTTTAAGGAACTACTGTTATTTGCTTATGAGACCTCCTAGGTAGAAATTGTTCTTTTTTAATATATTTCTCCTATTCTACATCATTTTACCTTTGGTTGTATGTTTAGGTAAATTTCTTTATGATTCATCTGTCAACATTTTATTGTTATCATGATGGTCTTACAGTAATTGTACAAATTACATTCATTCCAATGTACAGACACTGAACGGAGTTTTTAATTCCATGTGAGTATATCAACATAAGGAGCACTGTAAGTGCTCTGAAATGTTCCATGTACCTTTTCCTAGTCATTCTCCTTGCTGCTCCTCAGGTAACTAGTATTCTGATTTCTATTTCTACGGAGTATTATTCATGGAAATGGAATTATCAAACATACAATTTTTGTATCTGACATTTTTCATTTGTTGTAATACTTTTTTGTGATTCAACAGTATGTTTGCATTTATCAGTATTTGCTTAAATTTATTACTGAGTAGTAATTTACTTCATGAATATACTGCAGTGTGTTTATCCATTCTTCTCTTTGGTGGACATTTGAGTTGCTTGCAGTTTTTAGTTATTTCAAAAAAATGCTTCTATGTACATTTGTGACAAGTCTTTGGGCATATGCTTTCATTTATTTTGAGTAAATAGCAAGGGGTAGAAAGGTTACGTCATATGGTGATTGTATGCTTAACTTTTTTTTTTTAATGCCTTTATTGGAATATAATTGCTTTACAGTGTTGTGTTAGTTTCTGCTGTATAAAAAAATGAATCAGCTATATGTATACGTATATCCCCATATCTCCTCCCTCTTGTGTCTTCCTCCCACCCTCCCTATCCCACCGCTCTAGGTGGTCACAGAGCACTGAGCTGATCTCCCTGTGCTATGCAGCTGCTTCCCAACAAATATTCAAACTGTTGTCTAGAATGATTTTACCATTTACATTCTGTCCAGCAATGTGTGAGCACTTCAGTTGCTCCACATCTTCACCAGCACTAGGTGTGGTCAGTCTTTTTAATTTTAGACGTTCTAAGAGATATGTACTAGTATCATATTGTGGTTTTAGTTGGAGTTTCCCTAATTACTAATAATTAGCATCTTTTAATGTGATTGCTGAGAATTTGTATATCTACTTTGGTGAAAAATATGTTCAGATGTTTTGTTCATTATTCTTTTTTTATTAAGACTTTATTTTTCAGAGTAGTTTAAGGTTCACAGTAAAATTGATGGAGAAGGTACAGAGATTTCCCATATACCCGTTATTCCCACACATACTTACCCTCTCCCATTATCAACATCCCCTACCAGAGTACTGCATTTGTTACAATAGATAAACCTACATTGACACATCATAAAAACCCAAAGCCCATAGTTTACATTAAAGTTCACTTTGGGTGTTTTGCATTTTATAGGTTTAGACAAATATGTAATGACATGTATCCATCAGTATGGTATCATAAAGATTATTTTCACTGCTCTAAAAATCCTTCGTGTTCTGCCTATTTGCCCTAACCACCACCCCTAAACTCTGGCAGCCACTGATCTTTTTACTGTTTCCAGAGTTTTGCCTTTTCTAGAATGGCACATGATTGGAATCATACAGTTTGTAGCCTTTACAGATTGTCTTCTCTCACCTAGAGTAATATTTACCTAAGTTTCCTCCACTTCTTTTCACAGCTTGGTAGCTCAGTTCTTTCTAGCATTTAATAGTAATTCATTGTCTGGATGTACCACAGGTTATTTAGCCATTTACCTACTGAAGGACTCCTTGGTTACCTCCAAGCTTTGACAAATATGGATAAAGGTACTATAAACATCTGTGTGCAGGTTTTTGTGTGGACATAGCTTTCAAGTCCTTTGGGTAAATACCAAGGATTGCAATTTCTAGATCATATGGTAATAGTATATTTAGTTAAAAAAATTGTGAACTGACTTCCAAAGTGGCTGTACCATGTTTTATTCCCACCAGTAATGTATGAGAGCTCCTGTTGCTCCAAGTCCTCACTGCCTTTTGTTGTTGTCAGTGTTTCAGATTTTAGCCATTCTAACAGGTGTGTACTGGTATTTCATTGCTGTTTTAATTTACATTTCCCTGATGACATATAATGCGGAGCATCTCTTCATATGCTTATTTGTTATCTGTATGTCTTCTTTAGTGAGGTGTCTGTTAGGTCTTTGTCCCTTTTTAAAACTGGGTCGATTCTTCTTGTTGAGTTTTAAGAGTTCTTTGTATATTTGGAGTACATCCTTTATCAGATGTGTCTTTCTCAAATATTTTCTCCCACTCTGTGGCTTGTCTTCTCATTCTCTTGACATTGTCTTTTGCAGAGCAGAAGTTTTTAATTTTAATGAAGTTCAGCTTATTACTTATTTCTTTCATAGGTTGTGTCTTTGGTATTGCATCTAAAAAGTCATCACCCTACCTGAGGTCATCTAGGTTTTCTCCTATGTTATCTTTTGGGGTTTCACAGTTTTGTGTTCTACATATCAATCTATAATTCCATTTTTTTGGTTAATTTTTGTGAAGAGTATAAGGTCTATAACTAGATTCATTTTTTTGTTTTTGTTTTTGTTTTTTGGCATGGATGTCCAGTTCCAGCAACATTTGTTGAAGAGACTATCTTTGTTCCATTTTGCTGCCTTCGGTCCTTTGTCAAAGATCAGTAATCAGTTGACTGTATTTATGGGGTATATTTCTGAGTTCTCTGTTCTGTTCCATTTCTCCATTTGTTTATTCTTGCAACAATAGCACACTCTCTTGAGTTCTATAGTTTTATAGTAAATTTTGAAGTCAGGTAGCATAACCTGACTTTAATATTGTTCTTCTCCTTCAATATTGTGTAGGCTATTATGATTCTTTTTCCTCTCCAAAGAAACTTTAGAATCAGTTTGCTGATATCCACAAAATAACTTGCTAGGATTTTATTTGGGATTGCACTGAATGTAGATCAAATTGGGGAGAACTAACATATTGACAGTATTGAGTCTTTCTGTCCATGAAAAGGGAATATCTCTCCATTTATTTAGTTTTACTTGATTTCATTTATCAGATTTGTAGTTTTCCTCTTATATCTTGTATGTATTTAGTTAGATTTGTACCTAAGCATTTCATTCTTTGGATGCTAATATATATGGTGTTGTGGTTTTTTTAACTTTTAAATTCCTCTTGTTCATTGCCAGTAGATAGGAAAGCAACTCACTTTTGTATATTAACCTTGTATCGTGCAACATTGCTTATTAATTCCAGGAGATTTTCTGTCAGTTCTTTCAATTTTTCTACATAGATGATCACATCATCAGTGAATAAAGATAGTTTTATTTCTTTATTTCTTTTCTTCCCATTTGTCTACATTTTTTTTTTTTTTTTTTCATTTAACAAATGTTTATTGAGCCCAAGGCTGAGCACTGGGGCCCGGGATACAAGATGGATGAAGCATAATCCCTGTCCTCAAGGGGCTCATTTCTTTTCTGTTTTTATTTTAACATCTTTACTGGAGTATAATTGATTTACAATGGTGTGTTAGTTTCAGCTTTATAACAAAGTGAATCAGCTATACATATACATATATCCCCATATCTCCTCCCTCTTGCTTCTCCCTCCCATCCTCCCTACCCCACCCCTCTAGGTGGTCACAAAGCACCAAGCTGATCTCCCTGTGCTATGCGGCTGCTTCCCACTAGCTATCTATTTCACATTTGCTAGTGAATATATGTCCATGCCACTCTCTCACTTCATCCCAGCTTACACTTCCCCCGCCCCATGTTCTCAAGTCCATTTTCAACATCTGCATCTTTATTCCTGTCCTGCCCCTAGGTTCTTCAGAACTATATATATATATATTTTTTTAGATTCCATATATATGGGTTAGCATACGGTATTTATTTTTCTCTTTCTGACTTACTTCACTCTGTATGACAGACTCTAGGTCCATCCACCTCACTACAAATAACTCAATTTCATTTCTTTTTCTGGCTGAGTAATAGTCCATTGTATATATGTGCCACATCTTCTTTATCCATTCATCTGTTGATGGGCACTTAGGTGGTTTCCATGGCCTGGCAATTGTAAATAGAGCTGCAGTGAACATTTTGGTACATGACTCTTTTTCAATTATGGTTTTCTCAGGATATATGCCCAGTAGTGGGATTACTGGGGCATATGGTAGTTCTATTTTTAGTTTTTTAAGGAACCTCCATACTGTTCTCCAATCAATTTACATTCCCACCAACAGTGCAAGAGGGCTCCCTTTTCTCCACACCCTCTCCAGCATTTATTGTTTGTAGATTTTTTGATAATATCCATTCTTACTGGTGTGAGGTGATACCTCATTGTAGCTTTGATTTGCATTTCTCTGATGATTAGTGATGTTAAGCATCCTTTCACGTGTTTGTTGGCAATCTGTATATCTTGTTTGGAGAAATGTGTTTGTTGACAATCTGTATATCATATTGGAGAAATGTCTATTTAGGTCTTCTGCCCATTTTTGGACTGTGTTGTTTGTTTTTTTGATATTGAGCTGCATGAGCTGCTTGTAAATTTTGGAGATTAATCCTTTGTCTGTTGCTTCATTTGCAAATATTTTCACCCATTCAGAGGGTTGTCTTTTTGTCTTGTTTATGGTTTCCTTTGCTGTGCAAAAGCTTTTGAGTTTCATTAGGACCCATTTATTTATTTTTGTTTTTATTTCCATTTCTCTAGGAGGTGGTCAAAAAGGATCTTGCTGTGATTTATCTCATAGAGTGTTCTGCCAATGTTTTCCTCTAAGAATTTTATAGTGCCTGGCCTTACATTTAGGTCTTTAATCCATTTTGAGTTTATTTTTGTGTATGGTGTTAGGGAGTATTCTAATTTCATTCTTTTACATGTAGCTGTCCAGTTTTCCCAGCACCATTGAAGAGGCTGTATTTTCTCCATTGTATTTTCTTGCCTCCTTTATCAAAGGTAAGGTGACCATATGTGTGTGGGTTTATCTCTGGGCTTTCTATCCTGTTCCATTGATCTATATTTCTGTTTTTGTGCAAGTACTATGCTGTCTTGATTACTGTAGCTTTGTAGTATAGTCTGAAGTCAGGGAGCCTGATGCCTCCAGCTCTATTTTTCTTTCTCAAGATTACTTTGGCTATTCGGGGTCTTTTGTGTTTCCAACAAATTGTGAAATTTTTTTTCTACTTCTGTGAAAAATGCCATTGGTTGTTCGATAAGGATTGCATTGAATCTGTAGATAGCTTTGGGTAGTATAGTCATTTTTACAATGTTGATTCTTCCAATCCAAGAGCATGGTTGATCTGTCCATCTGTTTGTATCATCTTTAATTTCTTTCATCAGTGTCTTATAGTTTTCTGCAGACAGGTCTTTTGTCTCCTTTGGTAGGTTTATTCCTAGGGATTTTATTCTTTTTGTTGCAATGGGAAATGGGAGTGTTTCCTTAATTTCTCTTTCAGATTTTTCATCATCAGTGTATAGGAAAGCAAGAGATTTCTGTGTATTAATTTTGTATACTGCTACTTTACCAAATTCATTGATTAACGCTAGCAGTTTTCTGGTAGCATCTTTAGGATTCTCTATGTATAGTATCATGTCACCTGCAAACAGTGGCAGCTTTACTTCTTCTTTCCCGATTTGGATTCCTTTTATTTGTTTTTCTTCTCTGATTTCTGTGGTTAAAACTTTCAAAACTATGTTGAATAATACTGGTGAGAGTGGACAACCTTGTCTTGTTCCTGATCTTAGTGGAAATGGTTTCAGTTTTTCACCATTGAGAACGATGTTGGCTGTAAGTTTGTCACATATGGCCTTTATTATGTTGAGGTAATTTCCCTCTATGCCCACTTTCCGGAGGATTTTTATCATAAATGGGTGTTGAATTTGTCAAAAGCTTTTTCTGCATCTATTGAGATGATCATATTGTTCTTATCCTTCCATTTGTTAATATGGTTTATCACATTGATTGATTTGTGTACATTAAAGAATCCTTGCATTCCTGGGATAAACACCACTTGATCATGGTGTATGATCCTTTTAATGTGCTGTTGGATTCTGTTTGCTAGTATTTTTGTTGAGGATTTTTGCACCTATGTTCATCAGTGATATTGGCCTGTAGTTTTCTTTCTTTGTGACATCTTTTTCTGGTTTTGGTATCAGGGTGATGGTGGCCTCACAGAATGAGTTTGGGAGTGTTCCTCCCTCTGCTATATTTTGGAAGAGTTTGAGAAGCATAGGTGTTAGCTCTTCTCTAAATGTTTGATAGAATTCGCCTGTGAAGCCATCTGGTCCTGGGCTTTTGTTTGTTGGAAGATTTTTAATCACAGTTTCAATTTCAGTGCTTGTGATTGGTCTGTTTATATTTTCTATTTCTTCCTGGTTCAGTCTCGTAATTTTGTGCGTTTCTAAGAATTTGTCCATTTCTTCCAGGTTGTTCATTTTATTGGCATATAGTTGCTTGTAGTAATCTCTCATGATTCTTTGTATTTCTGCAGTGTCAGTTGTTACTTCTTTTTCATTTCTAATTCTATTGATTTGATTCTTCTCCCTTTTTTTCTTTATGAGTCTGGTTAATGTTTTATCAATTTTGTCTATCAAAGAGCCAGCTTTTAGTTTTATTGATCTTTGCTATTGTTTCCTTCATTTCTTTTTCATGTATTTCTGATCAGATCTTTATGATTTCTTTCATTCTTCTATCTTTGGTTTTTTTTCTTCTTTCTCTAATTGCTTTAGGTGTAAGGTTAAGTTGTTTATTTAAGATGTTTCTCGTTTCTCTCTTTTTTTTATAGAGCACGTTCTTATTAGTCATCAATTTTATATACATCAGTGTATACATGTCAATCCCAATCACCCAATTCATCACACCACCACCCCCACCCCCCTGCCACTTTCCCCCTTTGGTGTCCATACGTTTGTTCTCTACATCTGTGTCTCAGTTTCTTCCCTGCCAACTGGTTCATCTGTACCCTTTTTCTACCTTCCACATATACGCGTTAATATACGATATTTGTTTTTCTCTTTCTGACTTACTTCACTCTGTATGACAGTCTCTAGATCCATCTACGTCTCAACAAATGACCCAGTTTCGTTCCTTTTTATGGCTGAGTAAAAGTCCATTGTATATATGTACTACATCTTCTTTATCCATTCATCTGTCGCTGAGCATTTAAGTTGCTTCCATGACCTGGCTATTGTAAATAGTGCTGCAGTGAACATTGGGGTGCATGTGTCTTTTTGAATTATGGTTTTCTCTGGGTATATGCCCAGTAGTGGGATTGCTGGATCCTTTGGTAGTTCTATTTTTAGTTTTTTAAGGAACCTCCATACTGTACTCCATAGTGGCTATATCAATTTACATTCCCACCAACAGTGCAAGACAGTTCCCTTTTCTCCACACCCTCTCCAGCATTTGTTGCTTGTAGATTTTCTGATGATGCCCATTCTAACTGGTGTGAGGTGATACCTCATTGTAGTTTTGATTTGCATTTCTCTAATAATTAGTGATGTTGAGCAGCTTTTCATGTGCTTCTTGGCCATCTGTATGTCTTCTTTGGAGAAATGTCTATTTAGGTCTTCTGCCCACTTTTGGATTGGGTTGTTTGTTTTTTTAATATTGAGCTGCATGAGCTGTTAATATATTTTGAAGATTAATCCTTTGTCTGTTGATTCATTTGCAAATATTTTCTCCCATTCAGAGAGTTGTCTTTTCGTCTTGTTTATGGTTACCTTTGCTGTGCAAAAGCTTTGAAGTTTCATTAGGTCCCATTTGTTTATTTTTGTTTTTATTTCCCTAACTCTAGGAGGTGGATCAAAAAAGATCTTGCTGTGATTTATGTCAAAGAGTGTTCTGCATATGTTTTCCTCTAAGAGTTTTATAGTGTTTGGTCTTACATTAAGGCCTCAAATCCATTTTGAGTTTATTTTTGTGTATGGTGTTAGGGAGTGTTCTAATTTCATTCTTTTACATGAAGCTGTCCAGTTTTCCCACCACAACTTATTGAAGAGACTGTCTTTTCTCCATAGTATATCCTTGCCTCCTTTGTCATAGATTAGCTGACCATAGGTGCGTGGGTTTATCTCTGGGCTTTCTATCTTTTCCCATTCATCTATGTTTCTGTTTTTGTGCCAGTACCATATTGTCTTGATTCCTGTAGCTTTGTAGTTTAGTCTGAAGTAAGGGAATCTGATTCCTCATGCTCCGTTTTTTTCCCTCAAGACTGCTTTGGCTATTCGGGGTCTTTGGTGTCTCCATACAAATTTTAAGATTTTTTGTTCTAGTTCTGTAAAAAATGCCATTGGTAACTTGATAGGGATTGCATTGAATCTGTAGGTTGCTTTGGGTAGTATAGTCATTTTCACAATATTGACTCTTCCAATCCAAGAACATGGTATATCTCTCCATCTGTTGGTATCATCTTTAATTTCATTCATCAGTGTCTTATAGTTTTCTGCATACAGGTCTTTTTTCTCCCTAGGTAGGTTTATTCCTAGGTATTTTATTCTTTTTGTTTCAATGGTAAATGGGAATGTTTCCTTAATTTCTCTTTCAGATTGTTCATAATTAGTGTATAGGAATACAAGATTTCTGTGCATTAATTTTGTATCCTGCTACTTTACAAAATGCATTGACTAGCTCTAGCAGTTTTCTGGTGGCATCTTTAGGATTCTCTATGTATAGTATCATGTCATCTGCAAACAGTGACAGTTTTATTTCTTCTTTTCCAATTTGGATTCCTTTTATTTCTTTTTCTTCTTTGATTGCCACGGCTAGGACTTCCAAAACTATGTTGAATAATAGTGGGGAGAGTGGACATCCTTGTCTTGTTCCTGATCTTAGAAGAACTGCTTTCAGTTTTTCACTATTGAGAATGATGTTTGCTGTGGGTTTGTCATATATGACCTTTATTATGTTGAGGTAGTTTCCCTGTATGCTCCCTTTCTGGCAAGTTTTTATCATAAATGGGTGTTGAATTTTGTCAAAAGCTTTTTCGGCATCTATTGAGATAATCATATGGTTTTTATCCTTCAATTTATTAATATGGTGTATCATATTGATTGATTTGTGTATATTGAAGAATCCTTACATCCCTGGCATAAATCCCACTTGATCGTGGTATATGATCCTTTTAATGTGTTGTTGGATTCTGTTTGCTAGTATTTCGTTGAGGATTTTTTCATCTATATTCATCAGTGATATTGGTCTGTAATTTTCTTTTTTTGTAGTATCTTTGTCTGGTTTTGGTATCAGGGTGATGTTGGCCTCATAGAATGAGTTTGGGAGTGTTCCTTCCTCTGTAGTTTTTGGAAGAGTTTGAGAAGGATGGGTGTTAGCTCTTTAAATGTTTGATAGAATTCACCTGTGAAGCCATCTGGTCCTGGACTTTTGTTTGTTGGAAGATTTTCAATCACTGTTTCAATTTCATTACTTGTGATTGGTCTGTTCATATTTTCTTTCTTCCTGGTTCAGTCTTGGAAGGTTATACCTTTCTAAGAATTTGTCAATTTCTTCCAGGTTGTCCATTTTATTGGCATAGACTTGCTTGTAGTAGTCTCTTAGGATGCTTTGTATTTCTGCAGTGTCTGTTGTAACTTCTCCTTTTTCATTTCTAATTTTATTGATCTGAGTCCTCTCCCTCTTTTTCTTGATGAGTCTGGCTAATGGTTTATCAATTTTGTTTATTCTTGAAGAACTAGCCTTTTGTTTTATTGATATTTGCTCTTGTTTTTTTGTTTCTATTTCATTTATTTTTGCTCTGATCTTTATGATTTCTTCCCTTCTCCTAACTTTGGGTTTTGTTTGTTCTTCTTTCTCTAGTTCCTTTAGGTGTAAGGTTACATTATTTATTTGAGATTTTTCTTGTTTCTTGAGGTAGGCTTGTATAGCTATAAGCTTCCGCCTTAAAACTGCTTTTGCTGCATCCCATAGGTTTTGGATCATCGTGTTTTCATTGTCATTTTTCTCTAGGTATTTTTTGATTTCCTGTTTGATTTCTTCAGTTATCTCTTGGTTATGTACTAGTGTATTATTTAGCCTCCATGTGTTCGTATTTTTTACAGATATTTTCCTGTAATTGATATGTAGTCTCGTAGCATTGTGTTCAGAAAAGGTACTTGATACGATTTCAATTTTCTTAAATTTTTTAAGGCTTGATTTGTGACCCAAGATATGATCTATCCTGGAGAGTGTTCCATGAGCACTTGAGAAGAAATTGTATTCTGTTGTTTTTGGATGGAATGTCCTATAAATATCAATTAAGCCCATCTTGTTTAATGTATCATTTAAAGCTTTTGTTTCTTTACTTATTTTCATTTAGGATGATCTGTCCATCGGTGAAAGTGGGGTGTTAAAGTCCCCTACCATGATTGTATTACTGTCGATTTCCCCTTATATGGCGTTAGCATTTGCCTTATGTATTGAGGTGCTCCTATGTTGGGTGCATAAATATTTACAATTGTTATATCTTCTTCTTGGATCTATCCCTTGATCATTATGTAGTGTCCTTCTTTGTCTCTTGTAATAGTCTTTATTTTAAAGTCAATTTTTCTGATATGAGAATTGCTACTCCAGCTTTCTTTTGATTTCCATTTGCATGGAATGTCTTTTTCCATCTGGTCACTTTCAGTCTGTATGTTTCCTTATGTCTGATGTGGGTGTCATAGACAGCATATATCCAGGTCTTGTTTTTGTATCCATTCAGCCAGTCTATGTCTTTTTGTTGGAGCATATAATCCATTTACATTTAAGGTAGTTATTGATATGTATGTTCCTGTTACCATTTTCTTAATTGTTTTGGGTTTGTTATTGTAGGTCTTTTCCTTCTCCTGTTTTTGCTGCCTAGAGAAGTTTCTTTAGCATTTGTTGTAAAGCTGGTTTTGTGGTGCTGAATTCTCTTAGCTTTTACTTGTCTGTAAAAGTTTTCATTTCTCTATCGAATCTGAATGAGATCCTTGCTGTGTAGAGTAATCTTGGTTGTAGGTTTTTCCCTTTCATCACTTTAAATATGTGCTGCCACTCCCTTCTGGCTTGCAGTGTTTCTGCTGAAAGATTGGCTGTTAACCTTATGGGGATTCTGTTGTGTGTTATTTGTTGTTTTTCCCTAGCTGATTTTAATATTTTTTCTTTGTATTTAATTTTTGAAAGTTTAATTAATATGTGTTTTGGCATGTTTCTCCTTGGATTTATCCTGTTTGGGACTTTCTGTGCTTCCTGTGCTTGATTGACTATTTATTTTCCCATATTAGGGAAGTTTTCAACTATAATCTCTTCAAATATTTTCTCAGTCCCTTTCTTTCTCTGTTCTTCTTCTGGGACCCCTATAATTCGAATGTTGTTGCATTTACTGTTGTCCCAGAGGTCTCTGAGACTGTCCTCCATTCTTTTCATTCTTTTTTCTTTATTCTGCTCTGCGGTAGTTATTTCCACTATTTTGTCTTCCAGGTCACTTACCCGTTCTTCTGCCTCAGTATTCTGCTATTGATTCCTTCTAGAGAATTTTTTATTTCATTTATTGTGTTGTTCGTCATGGTTTGTTTGCTCTTTAGTTCTTCTAGGTCCTTGTTAAACATTTCTTGTATTTTCTCCATTCTATTTCCAAGATTTTGGATCATCTTTACTCTCATTACTCTGAATTCTTTTTCAGGTAGACTGCCTATTTCCTCTTCATTTGTTTGGTCTGGTGGGTTTTTACTTTGATTCTTCATCTGCTGTGTTTCTCTATCTTCTCATTTTGCTTAACTTACTGTGTTTGGTGTCTCCTTTTTTCAGGCTGCATTTTCGTAGTTCCCATTGTTTTTGGTGTCTGCCCCTAGTGGCTAAAGTTGGTTCAGTGGGTTGTGTAGGCTTCCTGGTGGAGCAGACTGATGCTTGTGTTCTGGTGGATGAGGCTGGATCTTGTCCTTCTGGTTGGCAAGCCCACGTCTGGTGGTGTGTTTTGGGGTGTCTGTGACCTTATTATGATATTAGGCAGCCTCTCTGCTAACGGATGGGGTTGTGTTTCTGTCTTGCTAGTTGTTTCGCATACGGTGTCCAGCAGTGTAGTTTGCTGGTTGTTGAGGGGAACTGGGTCTTAACATTGAGATGGAGATCTCTGGGAAAGTTTGTGTTGTTTGATATTATGTGGGGCTGGGAGGTCTCTGATGGACCAGTGTCCTGAACTTGGCTCTCCCACCTCAGAGGCACAGACCTGACACCGGCCAGAGCAGAAAGACCCTGTCAGCCACTGGGTATGGATCTAGGAGGTGAATCTAGTTCCCACCAGCTCCAGATCCTTGACGCTGGAGGCAAAAGCTGTTTTCACCGAGTTGATCCAGGAACTTGTTGGCAGCCGAAAATCCAAGGGTCCAGGAGCCCAGTCCAGATATTACCCTACAGTAGCTCATGGCAGATGCATTTACTGTCTCATTGCAGAGCATCTGCACCAGAGTGCAGCCATTGTCCCCCTTCACGCCTGGTGGCTGCTCCTCTCCCGCAGCCACCTCAGCTGCTACCGCTGCTGCTGGCTCCAGGCGCTTGTTTACCATTTTTATCCTTTGCTTGTCTAATTGCATTGGCTAGAGCTTCCAGTATGATGTTGAAAAGGACTGGTGAGAGGAGACATCCTTGCCTTTTTTCTCATCTTAGTGAGAAAGCTCAGATTTCTCACCATTAAGTATGATGGTAGCTGTAGGATTTTTGTAGATACTCTCAATTTAGTTGAGGAAGTTCCCCTCTATTCCTAGTTTACTGAGTTTTTAATAATGAACTGGTGTTTGATTTTGTCAAATTTTTATGCTTTTATTGATATAAGCCTGTGATAGTCCTTTTTAGCCTACTGATGTGATGGGTTACATTGACTGATTTTTGAATGTTGAAATAGAATTGCATATCAGAGATAAACTCCACTTGGTTGAGGTGGATAATTCTTTGTATAACTTGTTGGATTCAACTTGCTAATATTTTGTTGAGAATTTTTGCATATATGTTTGTGGGAGACAGTGGGTTTTAGTTTTTTTGTAATGTCTTTGCTTGGTCTTGGTATTAAGATAATGCTGGACTCACAGAATGAATTAGGAAGTATTTCCTCTCTATCTATGAAAGAGATTGTAGAGAATAGGTATAAGTTCTTCCTTAAATGTTTGGTAGAATTCACCAGGGACACCATCTGGACAATATGCTTTCTGTTTTAGAAGGTTATTAATTATTCATTCAGTTTCTTTAATAGAGGCCTATTAAGATTGTCTATTTCTTTCTTGTGACTTTTGGCAGATTGTGTCTTTCAAAGAATTGGCCTATTTCATATACGTTATCAAATTTGTGGACATAGAGTTCATAGTATTCCTTTTTATCTTTTTAATGTCCATAGGATCTTTAGTGGTGTGCCCTCCTTAGTTTCTGATACTAGTAATTTGTGTCCTCTCTCTTTTTTTTTCTTGTTAGCCTGGCTACAGGCTTATTTATTTTGTTGATCTTTTCAAGGATCCAGCTTTTGGTTTCATTGACTTTCTCTATTGATTCCATTTAAATTCATTGATTTCTGTTCCAGTTATTATTACTTATTTTCCTCTGCTTTCTTTGGATTTAATTTGCTTGTGTTTTTCTAGTTTCCTAAAGTGAACTCTCAGATGATTGACTTTACATCTTTCTTATTTTCTACTATATGCCTTCTCTGCTATAAATTTCACTCTAATTAGTGCTTTCAATGCATCCCACAAATTTTGATAAATTGGGTTTTTAAAAAGTTTTTATACAGTTCAAAATTTCAGAATTTTCAAAATACTCTTGAGTTTTCTTCTTTGATCCATGTGTTATTTAGAAGTATATTGTTTAATCTTCACATATTTTTAGCATAGTCCAATTTTCTTTCTGTTATTCTAGTTAAATTCCATTGTAGTCTGAGACTAGCGATTGTGTGATCTCTTTTCTTCATATTTGTTAAGGTGTGTTTTATGGCCCAAAATGTGGTCTATCTGGTGAATGTTCCGTGTGTTCATATTTGTTAAGGTGTGTTTTATGGCCCAAAATGTGGTCTATCTGGTGAATGTTCCGTGTGAGCTTGAGAATATTGGGACTTCTGCTCTTGTTGGATGAATTAATCTATAGATGTCAATTATATCCCATTGATTGATTGTGGTGTTGAGTTTAGCTTTCCTTACATATTTTCTGCCTTCAGGATCTGTCCTTTTCTGATAGAGGGGTTTGATGTCTCCAATATAATAGTAGATTCATCTATTTCTCCTTGCAGTTGTATTAGTTTTTGCCTCATGTGGTTTGACACTCTATTGTTAGACACATACATTTTGAGGATTGTTACGGCTTCTTGGAGAATTGACCACTTTATCATTATGTAATGCTTTTCTTTATCCCTAATAACTTTCTTTACCTGATGTGTACTCTTCCTGAGCTCAATATAAATATTCCTTCATTCTTTTGAGGTTTTGAAATATTGGCATGATATATGTTTTCTCCATCCATTTAATTTTAATCTATATGTGTTTTTATATTTAAAGTATGTTTCTTATAAATAACATTGAGTTCAGTCTTGTTTTTTGAGCCACTCTGTCGATCTCTATCTTTGACAACCATTGACTTTCAAAGTGATTATTGATACAGTTGAATTAATATTTGCCATATTTCATATTCATTACTATTTTCTATTTATTGCCTTTGTTTTTGTTTCTATTTTTGTCCTTTACTCTTCTCCTGACTTTTGTGGTTTTAACTGAGAATTTGATATAATTCCATTTTCTGTCCTTTTTTAGAAAATTTTAGTGGTTGCCCTAGAGTTTGCAATATACATTTACAGCTAATCCACATCCACTTTCAAATGATACTATACCACTTCACAGATGGTGTGAGTGCCTTATGATAACAAAATAATCATAATTCCTACCCTGTCCCTTCTATGATTGCTGTTATTTATTTCACTTATATATAAACATACATAATGAAATACATTGTTGGTATTATTTTGAACAGAATTCAAATTATTATTATTAATTATTAATTATTTCTGTTAGATTAATTAAAAACAAGAAAAATAAGAGTTTTAGTTTTACCTTTAGTTATGTCTTCTTCATTGATCTTCCTTTCTTTATGTAGATCTGAGTTTCTGATTTATGCTTTTTCCTTTCCTCTAAAGAACTTCTTTTAACATTTTTTGCAAGGCAGGTTTACTGGCAACAAATTTCCTTAGTTTTTGTTTATTTGAACAAGACTTTTTTTTTTTTTTCATTTTCACTTTTGAAGGATAACTTTGCAAGGTGCAGAATTCTAGGTTGGTAGTTTTCTTCTCTCAACACTTCAAATATTTCTCTCCATTCTCTTCTTTCTTGCATGGTTTCAGAGGATAAGCAGGGTGCAGTTCTTATCTTTGCTCCTCTATAGGTAAGATATTTTCTCCCTCTGATGTCTTTCAGAATTTTTTTTAAATCTTTGATTTTACTGAAGTTTGAAAATAATATGTCTAGTTGTAATTTGGTGGGGCTAGGGGAGCATTTGTCCTGCTTGGTGTTCTCTGAGATTCTTGGATCTATGGTTTGGTGCCAGACATTAATTTGGGAAAATTCTCAGGCATTATTGTTTCAAATATTTCTGTTTTCTCTCTTTTCCTTCTAGTACTCCCATTATACAAATGTTACACCTTTTGTAGTTGTCTTGTAGTCCTTTGTCGTCTGTTCTGCTTTTTAATATTTTTTCCAGTTTTTGTCTCTGCGTTAGGTTTTCAAAGACCCTATTGATAGGTCCTCTAGCTCAGAGATTATTTCCTCACTTGCATCCAGTCTACTAATGAGCCCATTAGAGGCATTCTTCATTTCTGTTAATGTTTTTTACCTCTAGCATTTCTTTTTACTTATCTTAGAGTTTCCATCTCCCTGCTTACAGTGACCATCTGCTCTTGCCTGCTATCTACTTTATCCATTAGAGACCTTAGAATATTAATTACAGTTGTTTTAAATTTTCACTCTGCCATTTCCAACATCTCTGCCATATCTGGTTCTAATGTTTGCTCTGTCTCTTCATATTGTATTTTCTGCCTTTTGGCATGCCTTGTAATTTTTTTTTCTCAGTAGTTGCACATGATATACTAGGTAAAGGAACTTTTATAAATAGGACTTTAGCTATGTGGTGGTGAAGTGTGAGGTTTTAGGAAGTGACTTTTAGCAAACCTGTGCCTCTGGAATGTAAACTGCCCAGAGTTTCTCAGGTTTTTTCCAACCTGCTCAGGGGGGATAGGATAGCTAGAGCTGACATAGTTCTGCTCTGGTAAGCCAAGACTCCTTGTATTTGCTTGTCTGTATTTCCAACCACTTGGGAAGAGTGGTTTGCCCTATGTCCTCTCGTCTTTTATTGACCCAAGGTGAGTGTTAATTTTTTAGTCTTTTCAGCTTTTACTTGTTATTTGAATAGAGTGACAATGTCCAGGTCCTCACATGTGGAAATGGAAACTGGAAGTATGCTCATTATTTTTTTGCAAATTTATTTGTGTGTTTGTTCTATTGAGTTTGGGTGTTTTTATATATCCTTGATACAATTCCTTTTTCAGATATACTGTTTACAAATATTTAATATGTTAATGTTTGGCTTTTCTTTCTGTTTTTTTTAAGAGTAACTTTCACAGAGCATAAGTTCTTATTTTGATAGTCTAATATTTCATTTATGTATTTTATGAAGCATGATTTTGGTATCATATTCAGGAAACATCTGCTTAAGCTTAAAAATAATTTCTATTCTGTTTCCCCCTTTAAAATTGTATGGTTTTAGGTTTTACAATTAGGTCTATGACCCATTTTGAATAACTTTTTTATATGGCATTAAATGTGGATTAAAGGAATTAATTTATTTATTATTTTATATAGATATCTAATGGTTTCAGCAATACATGTTAAAAAGATTATCTTTCTTCCACTTAGTTTCCTTTGCAACTTTGTCAAATATCCACATATAGTACACGTGTGGGTCTATTTCTTGACTTTATGCAGCCCCAGTGATCTATTATCATGCTAAAATCATATTGCCTTATTATAATAATTTTTTAATACATATTGAGGTCAGGTAATGTAAATTATCCAACTTAGTTCTTTTTAAAAATTGTTTTGATTATTCTAGAGTCTTCGGATTTTCATCCAAATTTTAGAATCTGTTTGTCAATTTCTTCAAAAATATTTTCTGGATATTAATTAGAACTACATCACTACATTGAATCAGTAGATTGATCAAGAAAGAATTAGCATCTTAACAATTTTGAAGCATGAGATCATGAACACAGTATGCTTTTCCATTATTTAGGTCTTTTGAATTTTTCTCAACATTTTTTATATTCTGTCATTACACAGGTTTTACACATCTTTTGTTGGAATTATCCTTAAGATTTATACTTTTATGCTGTTATAAATGGTATTCTGTATCTAATTTCAATTTCAGTTGTCCGCTGCTAGAAACAAAATTGATTTTTCTATATTGGTCTTGTATCCTGTAATGTTACTAACTTCACTTATTAGTTCTAGTAGCTTTTGTGTATATCCTAGGATTTCCACATGGACAATTATGTTATCCACAAATAAAGACTTTTACTTCATCTTTTCATTCTATCAGTTATCTAGGGCTGTATAAGAAAATACTCCAAAATGCGGTGACTTAAAACAATGATTTATCATTGCTTACAATTTGTGTGTTAGTGGGGTGGTTTTCTATTGGTTTTGCCTGGACTCACTCATGTGACTGCATCAGAATTGCCTGTGTGTTACCAAATTTCTATGGACAGAAAACAGACTGAGAAAGTTACTTAGTGGAAAATATGATCCATTTCTTATGGAAAGGAAAGAAGTCTAAGACCTCTTGATGGAAGGAACTATGAGTAATATTTTCGTTTAATCTATCAGAGTATTGATATATTATTTTTTTACATATTGCTTGATTCTAATTATTAGTATTTTAAATAAATTTTGCTCTGTAGTTTTTAAGAATTTTGTCTAATTAAATGTATTACAGTAATAATCATTAAATGTCAACGAACATTAATAACCTAACATGAAGTAATCTAAAGATCTATGGTGATAGTCTATCTTTATTGTTGATATGCTTCATTTATTCTTCTTTTCTACTTGATCAGTCTTGCAAAGGGTTATTAATTTTATTATTCTTTTTGAAGAATCAACTTTTGGCTTTCTTGATTTTCTATGCTGTCTACCTGTTTTCTATCCCAGTGATATATGCTACTTACCTATGTATTTGTTCTTTTTACTTATCTTTGTTTATTTTGCACTTTTCTTGTAACATTTTAAGAAGGAGGACTAGAAGATTTATTTTTTAACAAAAGTATTGAAAACTACAGTTTTCCTTTTTGGCACTTGCTTATCAGCATTTCACAGTTTTTTTATACATTGTCTTTTTAATATCATTTGTTTTAAAATACTTTAAATTTTTCATACTTTACTGTGACTCCTAGGTTATATTGTTTAATCTTTAACCATTTGAGAATTACTAGATATATTTTATTTATTTTGATTAAAATTGTGTAAGTCGGAAACTATACCCTTTATAATTTCCATCTTTTAGACTTGATTGAGATATGTTTTATGGTTCAACATATGGTCTATTTTGCTAAGTGGTCCATATGCACTTGAAAAGAACATGTTTGCTGCCATAGCTGAAAATAATGTGCAATAAATTGGGTCATAGTTTGGCAATTTCTTACAAAACTAAACATACTCTTACCATATGATCCAGCAATTGTGCCGCTTGGTATTTACCTAAGGAGTTAAAAACTTATCCACACAAAAACCTGCACACAGATGTTTATAGTAGCTGTATTCATATTTTCCAAAACTTGGAAGCAACCCAGGATATTCTTCAGTAGGTAAATAGATAAACTGTGATCTATCCAGACAACGGATTAATGTTAAATGCTAAAAATAAGTGAGCTATTAAGCCATGAAAAGACAAAGAAAACTTAAATGCATACTACTAGGTAAAAGAAGTTAATTTGTCAAGGATATATACTGTATGATTCCAACTATATGACATTCTGGGAAAGGCAAACTATGGAGACAATAAAAAGATCAGCAGTTAATAGGGTACAGCAGGGTGGGAGAAATGAATAGGCAGAGAATTTTTAGGACAGTGAAAATACTCTGTATGATATAAATAATAATGGCTATATGTCATTCTACTTTTTCTAAATCCATAGAATATACAACACCAAGAGTAAACCCTAAAGTGTATGGACTTTGGTGATTATGATGTGTCAATCTAGGTTCATTCTTGGTAAAAATGTACCATTCTAGTGAATGATGTTGATAATGGGGGAGGCTATGCATGTGTGGGGCAGTAGGTTGATAGGAAATATCTGTACTTTCCTCTCAATTTTGTTGTAAAACTAAAAGCTGCTCTTAAAAATAATAAGTTGGGTCATAATGGTGGAAATGTTGCAGTCTTTTATATCCTTATATTTTTTCCATATTATTCTACTTATTATTGAGAGAGAAGTGTTAAAGTCTTCAAGTATGATAGTAGATTTGTCTGTTTTTTCAATAAGTCTGTTAGTTGATTGTAAGAGATTAGACTATATGTATATTTTAAATACACACCCATTAGGATTTGGAGTTGACATTTACTGAGTTGGGAAAAAATCTGCTGTGTATCTTCTGATATCAGTGGATCCAAGAGATAAAGTGGTTTAAACTATGTTTGTGGGTAATATAGGTGGAGAATGGGAAAAGTAATGGAAATTGAAAAGTTTGAGGGACCAGAGTTGCAGAAGAATTACTGAAGTTAATATATCATCACTGTGACTGGACTCAGAATTCTCCTAGAAATCTTATTCGGTAAATACCTTTGTGAAAAATCTCTTTAGCATTTATATATTCAGCTAGAAATGTATCATTTTATTTGTTGACATATTACTTTGATTTACTTTTGTATTATTTTCTATTTGACTTTACCTAAGTCTATTTTAAATTCTAAAGCAGAGTACTTGCTCATTATTTCTTTTTCATTTCTCCATGGTGCCTAGTGTTCTATAATCTATACAAATATGAGCTTATGAATCACAAAATACCTGTGTTGAAAGGAATATCAAAGACCATCTAATCTGACTACTATCTTTAGTGAGATTCCACACTACCAAATACCCACGAAGGAATGACCGGCCTTTGCTAATACATTTCCCATAACAAGAATTCATTCTCCCTTGAGAGAGCCAATTCCTTTATTGATCTACTAAAAATTATACTCAACATTGACTGAAAATAGGTCTTACTTTGTAAAATTAATCAGAATATATACATCCATAATTTTTATAAAATACTACATAAATTAAAAAATCTTATTCACAAAATAAATAACCACGGGGTTGATCATTTGCTCTATATGTCTTTCAGGGTATCTACATAAGCATGTATATGCACCTATGCACAAACTGACAAATCTGGGTATCAAAATCCTGTTTCCAGGGCCATTGGAAACATGAGGTTTATACAGTTGTAGAGCAGGATATTATTAAGATTCAACTGAAATTGAACCAAGAACTTTCTAAGCAAAAATCAGTGAATAAATACATGAATAAATTAATGAATGGATGAGTTTATTCTTTATTGTCTCATTTAGCTGATGTTGGCAAATTCGAACTATATCCCAAATGATCACTCGAACTACAAGGACCGCAAATAGGGGAGAGGTGGTTATCCAGAGAAACATGCATTTTGTATTTGTTCTTTTGTCAGAAGTAGGGAAAATGGACAAGAAAATACAACAAATATCCACTAAAGTGAACAAGAATTTGTAATAAAGAATGGATGGAAAATTAATTTCAGTACAGGGAGCAGCAAGATCAACCAATGGTCTATTTTGTGTCAGGACTTATTACAGGCTGGTTCCCAAGGACCTTGATAAAGCAGCAGAAGCAGAGTGGTGTCCATGGCCTTGTTCTCAAAGTACTTTATTAAGATGCTGACCACAGTTTCAGATAGAAATAAATTCAAGCCATACAGCTCAATTTGTGGTTTCCAGGATATGGTTAGCCTTTCATTACTGTAGTTATGCAATGGTGACATATACATTCTGCATCTGTAAAAATGCTATTTACTTGGTATATTTTATTATGCAATATATTATAATGTATACTTTAGTGTACTCTTTATGTAAGGCCAGACGCTACAAGTATTATAGTCATCATTGGTGAGTTAACTGCCATCAATTGTATAATGATGTTAAAATAATTTTAGTAAACCGTTCTTATCTGTTATAAAAATGTATATTACATTTTTTTTATTTTTTGAAAATACTGATCCCATTAAACAAACTCTATGATCCACTGGTTCAAGATTAAATATTTAGTATTAACTTATTTTTGTTGTTCTACAAATGTTCCTGGGTTTTTTTCCCTCAATATAGGTCATTATATTTCATAATAATCTTATTTAAATAAGTAGTCTTTCTTGTGCTATCCTGAAATGGCAGTCTCCAAGCATTTCTCATGGTTCCTTGGTGGGATGGTCACTTAATGATCAAATTAGAGCTCACTCAACCAGATCTGTGGTAACAACAGTTACAAGGCTGCAGTTAGTTCTCCTTTTCAGATTTACAGAGCATCCAGGTGGAGTTCATTACTGTGAATCACTCAGCATGGTCCCCTGGCAGCAGATTAAGAAAACAGTCTAAATTAGAGATGGCTGCACTGTTAAACTTATTCCTCGTTCAAAATGTAAGACCCCCTACGCTTAGCCACATACCTCTTATCTGTAGCAACCTTCTATCCAGGGAAGTCTCTATTACTGTTTGCTGCTGTAGTTGTACAATACCTGAAATATTTATGAATCTGAAGGCTGAAAAATTACAGATTTTCAGCTAATACATTCCATGGCTGCATGTTCTTGGTTTGCAAGTTTATAACTGGGAATTTACTATTAACAAATTCCAGCTTTTGAACAATTGGATATATTTCTCCAACTCTCTGTGTTGCCCAATCTCTGTTACTCTCACTCCCCAGGCTGGGATGGCTACAATGGTGGTACAGCCACTGGGGAGGGAAGGAGAAGGGATGGATGGAACTATATGCCATCAGTCACCAACAGCCCCTCTGGCTGATTAAGTAGCAGGTGTTAATAGGAACCCAGGGGAGTGCTCTCCAGTTCCCTTTAGCTGGAATCATAGTGACATGATTCAAGGCCTGAAGGGTTTGGGGCCCTTATAGGGAGGGGGAAGGGAAGTGAACTTGTAAAGTGGAAAATAATAGAAGAGTATGTTGTTTTCAAAGACCTCTCCTAGTGCTTGAAAGATTTGCAGTTTTTGAAGACTTGAACAATGAAAATTCTGATACAGATATGTCAGTCATTAAAAAAAGAAAGGAAGAGATGTACTAACCTTTAAAATCACTGCTTGCTCTCTATAATTTTTGTTTTATTGGAGCTTTATTATAAATGATATTATAAAATTTAATTCTTGTTTTGAACAGCTATTTATTAGGTAAATATACAAGGAATTTGATGTTACAAAAACATTATAAAACAATGTCATATAGCCCTTTCAAAATTGCAAAGCATATGCTTATACATAAAATGTAAAAGATCAATAGATGTGATTGATAATCCAAATCAGTGATGATTATTAAACTATAACAAACTCCAGATTTTTGTTTTATCTGTAAAATTAATTTGAATCTTTTGTCTGTCTCAGAGGAGGTTTTTTAAAACTTAATTTTAAATTTGATATACACAGTATCAAAATATTTTAATACCCCCAAATATTATCATGCTTCTTTCTGTTTGCTAAACACCTACGCCTTGATTAATTATTACTGGACTACTAATGCCATTGATTATTTTTGGTACTTTAATAAGTAAAATTATTTTATAGTTAGATTTTGTACTTGATATAATACACTATGTATTCTTTTGTGCTTAGTGTAGTTTACTTAACATGTTTGTGAGATTCATGGATATTTCTGTATGCAGTTATATTTTATTATTATTTTTGTGTAGTATATAATTGGGTGAATATACCATAATTTATTTATATACTGTAAAACTGATGGCTATTGAATCCTTCCAAAATGGATATTAAGCATAATGTTGGTGAGAGCATTCCAATCCATGTCTTTTGATGAGGATAGGTACACATTTCTATTTGGTGTGAACCTAAGAGTGGAATTGCTGGATCATAGGGTATCATAGGGTATCAATAGATGCTCACCTTCAATAGATGTTGCCAAGGAGTACTTTCACTGGTGATGCGATCAGGTCCTGACTGTGTGTGTGTGTGTGTGTGTGTGTGTGTGTGTGTGTGTGTGTGTGAGAGAGAGAGAGAGAGAAAGAGCTAACTATTTTTTTCCAATTTATAAAAACTGTGAAATTTATTTGCACGAGGTAGTGGATAATACCTTCTATCCCTTGATTTTTTTTTCATTCCTGATATAGACAGGTTTTTTTTCTCTTTGTTTTTCAATAGTTGTTCCAAAGGTATTTCATTTTTATGACCTTTTCAAAGAAGTACGTCTTGGTTTTATTTATTTTTTTCTTTTATTACGGGCCTGCTGGCAACAACTTTTCTGTTTGTCTGAAAATTAGTTTACGACTTTATTTCAATATCATTTTTCAAGGATTTTTACAATTTTTTTGAGTAGAGAGTTCTGAGTTGGCCGTTACTTTTTATTTCAGCACTCTAAATATTTACCCCATTGACTTCTGAGTACCATGATTTCTAGTGAGAATTCAGATATCAGTCTATCTCTTTCCCTCTCTCTCTCTCTCCGCCTGCCCCTCTTTCTCCCCACCCTCCACCCTTTGAAGGCAATGTGTCTTTTCTTTGGATTTTTTTTAAATTAATTTTTATTGGAGTATAGTTGATTTACAGTGTTGAGTGAGTTTCTGCTGCACAGCACAGTGAATCAGTTATACATTTACATATATCTACTCTTTTTTAGATTCTGTTCCCATATAGGTCATCACAGAATATTGATTAGAGTTCCCTGTGCTATACAGTAGGTTCTTATTAGTTATCTATTTTATATATAGTATTGTATATATGTCAATCCCAATCTCCCAGTTTATCCCTCCCACCCCCGCCTTTCCCCCTTGGTAACCATAAGTTTGTTTTCTACATCTGTGACTCTATTTCTGTTTTGTAAATAGGTTCATTTGTACCATTTTTTTAGATTCCACATATAATAGATATCATGTGATATTTGTCTTTCTCTGATTTACTTCATTCAGTATGACAATCTCTAGGTCCATCCATGTCGCTCGCTGCAACTGGCATTATTTCATTCTTTTTGTATGGCTGAGTAATATCCCATTGTATGTGTATGTGTATGTATGTGTGTGTATATATATATATATCACATTTTTGGATTTTTTTGAGATTCTTTCTTTTGTCTTTGGTTTTCAGCAATTTGACTCTGATGTGTCTAATTGCAGTTTTTAAATATTCTGCTTGTGGTTGCTGAGTTTCTTGAATATGTAGGTTGATAACTAATATCAGTTTTTGGAAATGTTCTGCTATTATTTCTGTGGTGTTGCTTCTTCATCATTACTTCTCTCCTTTCCCTTTCTTATACTCTGATTGGATATTTTCTCTTGATCTCTCTTCAAGTTCAGTAATCTTTGGTTTGTTTTTATCCAACTTGATGTTCAACCATTGAGTTCTTAATACATATATTGGTTTTTAAATGCTATAGTGCCCATTTTATCTTTCTTTATAGATTTCTTTTTTCCACTGATATGTTCTATCATTTTTTTCTATTTTGTCTATCTTTTTCTATACTTTATTTAACACATTACTGATAGGTATTTCAAAGTCTTTTCTGCTGTCTTCAATATCTCAATCATCTAATAGGTCTGTTTCTATTCTCTTTTTTTCTACTTGAATAACAATAAAATTTTCTTTATTTTTCACATTTATGGTAATTTTTGGATGTATGCTAGAACTAGTATATTAATTAACCATGAGCTTCAGATGATATTATCTTCCAAAAGAGTTTTCTCTTTTTTCCTCTGTTAGATAGTTATGGTGAAGGAGAGATAACATCAATCCAATTAGTGATTGAGGCAGTTGAAAATACTTTGCAGTTTTCATAAGACTAGGTCTTCCTATGGTCCGTTCCTAATTCTAGAATGTGGTCTTTGGAGCTTTCAAGAGGGTGCCAAGAGGCGGCTTTTCCTCAGCCCTGAAAAGAGTATTAGAAATTGAGCTCTGTTCTTTAGACTTCTCAGCATATTCCTCCAGTCTGCAACACCAAGAAACCAAATCTGACAAATATCTTGAGAGTGAGACTAACCCTGTGCTTGAAACTTGCCTCTACACTAGAAGATATTTGTTTCCTAAGTACTTATGACTACGGGAGATTTACTCATTTTAGAAGTGTTTGTCCTAGCTCTCCATCATATTGTGCTATTGCTAAAATTCCAGGTTGTTCCTCCAGCTGCATGCAGCTAGGGCTTGAATGTTTGCTTCTTTTCCCCCCAGTAGAGGCTCATCACTTATACTAATCATAATCTTCAACCCAAGCCTACAATTACCCAGTGCCTTTGCCAGGGGCAGGTGGGGGGGTGGGGCAGGAAGGAAAGTTAGCTCACCTTCGAAGGGCTCTCTACTCTCTGGTATTTCATTCATCTAGTCTGTTGCAATGATGTCTTTAAATATTACAGTTTAATCAGAGTTTCCTAGTTTTATAGTAGGACCATTATCTTAATATGACCTACTGTATCATATTCAAGAACAGAAATTAAAGTAATTATATTTATTAGGTCCAAATAAGTGTTGTGTCTTCATCCTACTAAGAAAAAGAGAGGTTCTTCCTGTGGAACTTTAAATCAGGGGTATGCTGGTAACTGTTTAACGACCAGTTCTGCAACAGGGAAGGCGGAGTGGGGGAGAGTAAAACCCAGATTTGTAGGTTTGCTCATTTCCATGGTGAAAATCTTCCCGTCGTGGTGAATTTCAAACTATCCACATGACGTTACTGAGTGCAGAATTAGGAAAAGATGCACAGTCCTGCTTAAATCAGTGCCTAGAGTTGCAATATGTTGAGATGATTTTCTGTAACAACTAAGGGTTGAAACCATAACTTTTTCTAATATAATTTTGGAATTGAATCATGTTGACCTTTCAAGAGAAAAAAAAAAAAAATTCAAATTCAAAGGAACTCAAACTTTGGACTTATGTGAACTCAGTCATTGAAAAACAGTAATTATGCTGTTAATCTTTGGTATCTACTACTTTATAGGTATTATTTCTCATCATTATAATTCTCTTAATAATTTACTGGTTGTCCATTAACAAGATGTTTATAGCAATAAATACAAAATGAATTTTATATACATGATAATATTATGTCTTGAATATTTTCCCTTGAGCCATTATAAATAGCAACAGTTAAAGAGCTGTGTCAAGGATATTTTTAATTGAATATTACTACAATTAAATTATAGCAGAATGCTGTAAAAATAAACAAAATTGTTCTTTAATAAAAAAGAAGAATGTATAACATTCAAAAGACCACAAAATAAATTACTGTATTAGAGAATATTGAGAAATCCTATTTCTCTGGCTCCATAATTAGAAACTAAGACTCGGTGATTAAGAGGAAAAGGTAATTACCCCACATTTTAAGAGAGAAGAAAATAATTTGTTTCTGGGTAGCCGATCCAGGGCTTTTAGCAGGCAGCAGAATTGACTCTCAAAGCGTCCCAAGTAAACTTGAAATGAATAAAAAATGAGAAAGGAAGAAAGAAAAGAAAGAAAGAAAGAAAAGGAAACAGTGTTATATAGTTTACTTCCCCAACTGGGAGGCATAGAGAAGGGGATTGTGTGGCCAGGAAAGGCTAGATGGACAAACAATTCCAAGAACTGACCCACTCAAGGAAGCCCTTCTTCCATCATCAACTGCTAAAAGCTGCAGCCTGCGTCCCTATCATAGGACACCAATAACTACCACCAGAGAAAATTCTGTGTGATAAAGGGGACCATACTATCTATTGTCCAAACCAGGACTCCTGAGAGTAAAAGAGGTTATTAATACATTAATAATTAAACTGGGACAACATGCATGAATCAAGGCAATCTCGGGTAAAACAGGATGTATGATTACTCTTAGAATTCTCCAGGTGCCGGGGCTGCAACTGAGGCCCCAGATTTGAGGAACCTGCCCCATATGCCCCATCCTTGCTGACAAAAAACCAGAAAACTTTACACCTGATATTTTCAGCTTCTAAGGTGAGAATTTGCCTCCTTTGGTGGGGTAATTCCCCAAAGAAAAGAGGTTCTAGAAGCTTGATAGGCAAAAGGGATGACAAATACAAATTGCATCAGCTTGAAAGTGATTTATGGTTCATCAAACCAAGATAGTTGAATTAAAATAAATTCATGACATTAAAGTAAGAAAGCATTACCATCTGAGTGACCATACAAATTCTTTTTTATTCTGAATTGTACCTGTCTTAATTCTTGCATTTTTTTCCCTGACCTAACAATTTAAAGTGATACAGTAGTATAAAAAGTTTGCTATCTATGAAGACTCAATTAGCTGATTTTTAATGGTGTAGCTTACATTAACGTTATTCAGCTCACTGAAACATTGTTTCAATCTTTAAAGCTTCCCAATTTGCCCACAGATAATTAATTCCACCATCTGATATAATCCTAAGAAAAATTTGTCATGATCTACTCAATCTGGATTTTTCAGGAATACTCATGCATTTGTTCACTTTCCAGTGTTGCTTGATCTACTCCTATGCCTTCCCACCTCCACTTACTCTTCACAACTCAGCTCAAGTTTTATTCTCTCTGACCTCCCATGGTGAATGTGCTTAGAGTGCCATGTGACAGTATTTTATAGTACTTAACATGATTGTAATTTTATGATTAAATTATGTCTCCCTCACCAGACGGATAATTCCAAGGGATCAGAATATTATACCTTTGGCCTCAATTCCTGTAACAAGCAGAATACCTGGCATATAATAGGTGCCCAATACGTATTTGTTGAATGGACAAATGAATTAAAAGTAAATATAAAGATAGTTCAATTTCAAAAAAAGTAAAAGGCAATCAATAAATATTAGTTGAACCAACTAAATGAATTAAGTATGTTTATCACTTGTCATGACAATCACCCATCTAATTTTATCTTCATATCAATTCTGTGGTTTTGTTGTACAAAACTCTTGGCAGGTAGATTTAACTAATAATATCATCAGTGGACAGATGAGAAAATTGAGAGTTTAAGAATTGGGATGATACCTCAAGAATCATTTATCAAACTAGTGACTGGAGGATATGTACTAAATGGTACTAAACTTGTACTAAGTTTAGTGGCCAAAGAACTAATAGAAAGTGAAAATCCCTTTCTCTCTCCTAATGGAAATCTGTACAGTATCTTAGACTTTTGACTAAGATATTACATATGACTAATGGCTACTTAGTAATACCTACTAAATAAGTGATTAGGAGTGCTAATATTTGTTATGTTAAACTAAACTATTAATTTAGTAAACTTGTTCATAACTCTAAGTTAGTATTTGGGGAAGAATTCTCACTATCACACAATGTATGGCAACACAGTAAAGCTATTCCTGCACTTTTGTATTTTTAAATAATTGGAAATCTTGCAACTTTAGTGGAGGACTTTTTGTAATCAGTACATCACCAGAATTATTTTGACTGTGTTGTGGTTTTGAATGACTGCTATTCTTGCAAACACAAATTATAATAGATTTATCTTCATCATTATCCAGTTCATTTGTTGGGTTGATATTTGAGTGAACACCCCACTTTGGGAACCACTAATATGTAGTAATTTTCATATGTAAGATTACCATAACTGAAGCTTGTCTCTCAAACTTTACTTATTAATTGCAATAAAAGGGTTATTTTTAAATGTTTATCCTAAATCATTCATTAGGTCTAGAGCTATGACTTGTAACCTGTTTGTAACATAAGTATCCCCAAGGTATTCTATTTTATGTTGTCCAAGGACAGGACTTAGAGAACCAGTGATAAAAATATGGTACATGTGCAGCAGTTCAAATGAGAATCATCATAAGCGTATCCCGAAAGCAAATTATAGGATGTGCATTATCTCCTGCTGTAAATTGATTAGCTTTATCTTCTCAGATATTTTTAATTTCTCCATTGGAGATTTTTCTGCCTCCTTAACTCAAGTAAAAAATTTTGAGACCTACTATCTTAAACAAATGCATCTCAGCCACAGAGTTTTATCCTATTTTTGTGCTAAAAGCAGCTGGTTGGCTCTTACAAGTAACTTATCAGTAATAATAAGGTAATGAAGTTTGAAATGACTTACACATCATAATATATTTACATGTAAGAATTAGAGTAGTTTCAAAATTGTATCATAAAGCAACCATTCTTATTCTCTTGTGTTGAGATAGATCTTCACATGCTTACATTAGGCCAAGAGGGTTAACCAGTATAGGCAAAGTTATTTCTGTAGAGAAAAAACATATTAACATTGGTAAGACTTGGAGACTTATTTTTTCCAAGTATATACTTATGCATAATTATTACAATATATTGGATAGTCAATCAATATATTAGCATTTTCTTGAAATATAGCATTGTACCAGTTACAAATATTTTAATGTAATTGATTAATTAGACTTTTAAAGGAATTGTCAGTATAACTTGGAAGAACTCTCATACATTTAGAAAGGTAAAGTTGGTAATAGCATTAGTTATGTACAGTAGATGCAAATTGAGAATAAAAATCTTCCCCAAAATATGATGCTAGAAGGATAAATATTCATGAATGCTTGTCAAATAACAGGTATATTAAAATATATTTAATTAGTCTTTAAAGAAGTAGAAGTGGTTCTGAAAAGCTTTAGAGCAAGTGGAAATAATTTGTTAAAATGAAAATAATTTAAAAATATAAACTTGAAGGTATCTTTAGGTTTCTTACAAAACTGATCAAGCCAGAGTTAACCTCTTTTTTCTGCCTAAGGTCATTATCACAGTTTCTCCAGTTTTAAAGCAAGAAATACAATATGGAAAGCTTTAGCAGTTTGAGGGAAATGAGAGTAAATTTAAAACTTAATCTATAACTCAAAATAACAGACTTCAGAGGAAGTTCCAAAAAGTGACTTCTAATTAGCTCTGTAAATTGGTAAGCTTTGTTCAATTTCATCTGATGGCTTTGAAGAAGTAACTTTTGAGTCTAGGCATAGTCTTCTCCATATTCTCTGGCATCCCTATTAACCAAGTATTACCATATACATCGTAGTTTCCCAGATTGTATTCTGCATAAATGTGTTAGTAGGACTCATGATAAAACAAACATGAATGGAACAAAGTTAAGTTTCTTTATATAAAACACCCAGAACATCTAATAGCTAACATGCATTGAGACTCTCTAAGAGAGGGAAGAGTAGGGTGTGGCAGGAGCTTGGAGGGGGCAGAGAGACACAGAGACACAGAGAGAGAAATACTGAGAATCCAAACTAATTTGAACATGCTGTTTGACAATTGCAAAAGTTGTGCCATTGTGCCATTTCTTCTGAAATAGCAATCACATTAAACTTTGCTAACTTTTTTTCTTCCAGATTTGTAAATCATCAAGCTCACTCCATGTCTATTTCTCTTTAAACTTAAGAACTCGCACCTTAATGAGACTCCATGTTCCTCAGAGATCCAAAATCTTTAAAATATTATTTATTGATACTTCCTGCCTTAGAAAGCTTTCTATAGCTTTTTTACAGTTTTCCAAAAGTGCAGGTGGCCAAATCATTTCTTTTAGGAGTATGCAGATTGCTGCTCCTCAAAGCCTGTTCACTCAATGAGGCTAAATACACATCCATGCAAGACAGGGATGGTATTGAGTCAGAAAAATCCTGAAGGACCAAAAGACCAAAATAAACATGTTTTCAACTCTTCTGACATCTGGTACTCAATGTGAAATAGCAATATTGAAAATTTGCTAAAAGATGCTTATTTCAAAAGTTTGATTCAAATAATTATATATTAGTCTCTACCAGTATCATTGAGATAGTGATACAGAGAAGACTGTTCACTAGTGTGTTCAATTCAACAAAGCTATTCTAAAAATAATACTTTATTATAGTACAATTTAGACATGGTGATTCGTTTTAAAATATTTTTTGTTTGTAACAAGAGGACTTTTTTCCCCCCAGTCCTGAAATTGGAGAATATAGGGAACACTTTCTGTGGCTATAAGTTAAAGCATTTTATATTGCTCAGCTCGATGAGGCTCTTGTGATAATTGTTGAAATTGTAGTGCAGTGAAAATTGCACTATAATAGAAAACTTCTTAAAACAAAGCTTAGTCCTAGGAGAAACTTAAAAATTCTAAGATGAAACACCTTTCATCAGCCTGAATGCTGAAAAATGTCTCGAATTAGAGCAAACCTGTTGAAAAAAAATTCTCTTCTACGTATTCAAGCTAATTGATTTTTAGCTATTTGGTTTGTTAATTATTCACTCAACATTGATTGTGCAAATACTAATGGTCCACTATATATCAGACACTAGTGTAAATGACAAAGAATAGGATGGCATTTATTGGGTTTATATTTTAGTGGAAAGAGAGAGAAATTTTTTTTCAAAAAGCACAGATAATATCAAGTAATGGTAAATTCCATGCAAATATATTATTTGGCCATTGTACATTGGGTGATCAGTAAAGGTAACATTTAGTTGAAATTTGAATGGCACAATAAGCGGAAGTCAGTGAAGAGAGCATATCATGCAGAATGAGAAGCTAGTACAAAGATTCCTTCAAGAAAAAATTAGCTTGAAAGAATAGAAATTCCAGTGCAGTTGGTAAAGTGGATGATGGGAAAGAGGTGGAAGTTGAGAAGAAAACAAAGTGGCATCAGAAAGAACATTTTAAGTCAGATTAAGGAATTTTTTAAGTCTTAATGTATTTTAAGCAGTGAGTGATAATCTTTGGAAAAATTGTTGTAACACCACAACTGTAAGCAAGGAAGTAGATTATTGCAATAGGCAGAGATGATGGTGGAATTCACTAGCCTTGTGGCATTGGAGTTGAGAGAAGTGGACTGTTCAGGGAAATGTTCTGGGAGTCCACAGGGACTGACTCTTGGGTTGGACATTGCATGGGAAAATAGAACAAAATAAGGATAATAATACAGAGTCAGTAGAACAGTCTGAACATATTCTACTCAGCTATTGCTCTCAGTTGTTTTAACCTATTGTGGTTTGTCTTGAGAAATATGACCAAAATTTCTGTTTAGTTTTTCTGATACTTGATAAACAAAACAAAAAAGATTTTTGAGAGGACTCACTCCTGGCTTTAATAAGTCAGAAAATCATAATGAAACCAAAAACAAATCAATAAGAAAACACAGTAGGGCAGTATGATTCTCTGGATTAAAAAGCCTCCCTGTATTTGTTAATACTGGAAAGTTCTAGTTATCAAATGGTACAAGAAAAATGTACCAAAATCTATCTTTAATACCTAGATCAAAACTCAGAACGACAGTGTGTAACCCATGGTCTCCCAGAGTGTATTCCTTGAAACAGCAGTTTCATGAGATGGTGGCAGTATGTTTGTAAAGCATCGCACATTTGTAAAGCATTTTATATACACATACATATGTATATATAAATATGAATGCATATATATACATATATATGAAGTAAGAAGTAATATTAACATTTAAAATATAAAAGCTCTTTGGGAAAAGCTAATATAAACAAATGCCCGAAGTAGACAATTTATCATTATATTATGGAGCAGCAAAATCATATTATGCCTTTACCTCCCAGGAATAGTAGATCTTCAGGGAAACCATGTTACTGGTAAATAAATTAAATTTGCTCAAAAATGGAAGAGCTATCTTCTCTAGAAGTTATGTTATATAATTAGGTATTTAAACCACCAAGAGGTGGAAAGTGAGGTCACTCTCTGAATTATTGCTCAAGATTTTTAGACTTTTGTGGGATGCTAAAACTGAGTAATAGATTGTCATGAATATCAAGATTAAAAAATCAGTTTAAGCAATAGAAGTATGTGGCAGTTACAATTTGCTGTGCCTAATTTTTCCCTCCTCCCCATCTTTTCCCTTTGGTAACCATAAGTTTGTTTTCAAAGTCTGTGAGTCCGGTTCTGTTTTGTAAGTAAGTTCATTTGTATGATTTTTTTTAGATTCCACATATAAGTGATATAATATGATATATGTCTTTCTCTGTCTGACTTACTTCACTTAGTATTATAGTCTATAGTGATTAACATATAAACACTACTCTATATAAAATAGGTGACCAACAAGGACTATATAGCACAGGGAACTCAGTATTCTGTAATAACCTATATGGGAAAAGAATCTGAAAAAGAATGGATATATGTATAAGTGAATCACTTCTCTGTACACCTGAAACTAACACAACATTGTAAATCAACTATATTCCCAAATAAAATAAAAATTAAACTAAAAATTAAAAAAAGAAAAGGAAAAAAATTAATTAGTTAATTCAAAAAAGTAAAATAAACTCAAAAACATTTTTTTTGCTATGCCTAGAACTAAGATACAATATGGAAGTACAAGGGTGGAGGTAAATAAACTTTCCACAATTATAAATAAATTGTACTATAATATTTATGGCAAAGCCCATGAAGAGTTATTGCCTAAAGCTTTGGGTTATTTCAAACTTCCTAGAACTGTATTTTGTTTTGTTTGTTTAGTAAACATTTCTTTTTTTTAAAAACTAATTTATTTTATTTATTTATTTTTGGCTGCATTGGGTCTTTGTTGCTGCACAGAGGCTTTCTCTAGTTGCGGAGAGTGGTGGCTTCTCGTTGCGGAGCACGGGCTTCAGTAGTTGTGGCTCGTGGGCTCAGTAGTTGTGGCTCGCGGGCTCTAGAGCGCAGGCTCTGTAGTCGTGGCACAGGGGCATAGTTGCTCCGCGGCATGTGGGATCTACCCGGACCAGGGCTCGAACCCGTGTCCCCTGCATTGGCAGGCAGATTCCCAACCACTGCGCCACCAGAGAAGCCCCTAGTAAACATTTCTTATCCTAAGAATGTGAAAGTAGATTTTTCCTCAGGGATTAGCTTTTGTTGATGCAAATGTAACTGTAATCTTGTGACGGGAATGAGGAACAATTGTGTGGTTTGATTTCTGATTGAGTTTTAAACTTAATTAGAGGCTTTATAGTTTAAAGGTCAGTAGAATTTTAGCTTTCATTTCAACACTGCTACTGATGCCGAAAACTTGGCCTCTGTGCACTGGTACTGAATCGAATATCAGAGACAGAGTTTTGGGTGAAGTAGAAAAGAATAGCTTTATTGCTTTGCCAGGCAAAGGAGTATACAGCGGGCTAATGCCCTCAAAAGTGTGTGTCCCAACCCAGCAGGGTGTGAGGGGAGAGGAGGATCTGGTGAGGAGTTTTATAGCAATGGTTCATGGGCAGGGTTGCTGATAAGGATCAGGGTGTGTGCAGGACCTGCATTCCTGTAATCTGGCTTCAGGTAACCTCCTGATAAGCTTCTGTGGTTCTCGAAGTTATCAGACTGTGACCTTCTCTCTGGAATGAAAAATGCTCTATCAAGTCGTTAACATCTTGCATTTGTTGGGGGTTTTAGTACTGCAAAAGAGCTCAAAGATATTGTTATATGTATTTCTTGAGGCAGAACCAGAATCCTGTCCCAAAACTGCACTATTATTTCTTGACTGCTCCTCCCTAATCTCTGCATCCCCTCCCTTCCCTGATTAGCAACTCCTTGAACCTGCCCTTTGGAACTCAGGGAAGGTCATGGAGGCTGAAGCCTATTCCCTACAAACAAGAAACCAGGGACACTAAAAAGGCTTCCATGCCCAGGAGCCCCACAGGGTCCTGCTTGGTTTCACTACCTACCGATTGACAGTCTAGTCATTTTGTATAAATTTTATCCTTTCATCCTCAAAATAATGGCAAGTGGTAACTATGTTCACCTGATAGACTGGTGGGGGGGGGGGGTTAATAAGATAATGCAAATAAAATTGTTTGAAAAATCCAAATTTCTGTACTCCTATATAGTGTTGCTACTACTATGATTATAATTGCCTAAATAAGATGTGAGCCTTGGCAGGAGAAATACAAAAAAGATTGAATGTAGGCATCAGACTGTTTGAATTTGGGAGCTCTTATGTAGATGTTTATCAAATTAGAGATTAAATCAGAAATTTTTAAAAATACTTATTTTTATTTATAATAGCAATTATAAACCTATTACCTGTTAATATAAATAATGTGCTTTTACATTTTAAAAAATCCCTCTATGTTTCAAAGCCAAATATTAGCAAGAGGAGTGGCATTATTTTAAACTTTGGCAATTTCTTTAATATCTAGTTTATTAGAAGACAGCAGAAGATATCTGCTTCTGCATTCAACCTGGTGTGATGTGTTGCTTTAGTAGGAGTATTTGAAGAAAATTCATCCTCAAACAGATATGTAGTCAGAAAAAGGAGGATGTCATCATGGACTGCCCATAAGTTCCCAGGGACCCTAAAGGATTTTTTTCCACCACACGCTAAGAACTGTTGCTCTAGAAAAAATGAAGATTGAACAAATTAAAAATATTAGAGTTGCACCATTTAACCTTTTATTTCAAAGTGTTTTGGTATAAAGATAAGCATGAAGGCTGATATTTTGGCTGATGGAAATCATTTTACTGCAACATTTACTCTTGTTACTATCAGGGAACATCTCTTTGATCCAGAGAGAAAATACAGTTTTTAATAAGAGAAAAGAACTATAAATTGCTGACTGAATTCAGAGGAATCACACCATAATATCTAAGGTAATGCTAGCAAACTTTTGCTTGATTTTAAGGGAGTCTTCTGAGAATGAATGTAGCCTGTTTTAAATAAGGAAGTCTTTGCTGTCCTTCAATTTGGTGGGCCATCCAAGGTTTTCTTGTTTAATTCATGGATTTTGTTGCTAGGTTAATTGGGAATTGAGGTACTGAGTTGCCCCATTTGCCATGTGAGACATTTTGATTTAGAAACTGCTGCTCATCACTCAGAGGCCAATGGCAGTGGCCTCGATAGGAAGTAGAAATTAATGATTGGTCTGTTGCTTGCAGTTAGAGTAGGTGGTGGACGCCTACCATCACTTCAGTAAAATAGGAACTATATGGTCTAATATGAGCACTATATCCATCAGAGGGTGATGTGACACAGTATTTGACCTGGTCACCTACAATATTTCATAAACCCTCACGATAATCTGGAACAATAAGGAAAGCTATCATTATTATTTTATGATTATTATTTTACAGATAAGGAATTTGAGACCCACAGATGTCAAATGTCCTCCTCAAAAATCCCTAAACTAATAAGTGGCAGGACTTGAAATTGTTCCCACAGTTGTCTGCCTTCAAAGCCCATGCTCTTTCTCCCAGGTCCTTTTTAAAGATCTTTAGAAAAAATGATTTCCCGTTTTCAAGAATTTACTGAAGTGGGGAGCTGGGAAAAGCTTGGTCTTTGTGAAGTTAGGTGCCTAAAGTGCAAGTGTAAGCTCTGTTAAAGCAGATTGCCAAGGAAGAGTGGCTATACAGAAGGCAGTGTAAAGTATTCAAGACTTCATGGGTCGGAAACAAGCCTGAGCAGAAGTTCAAGATGGCTTTTGCACTCCATTTTTGGGTATCTCAGTAATACAATGTGAGAAACTCAAATACACAAAAATGTATATCAGTATAAAACTTGGTTGGCTGATTGAGGCATAATCTGCAATCTTGGAGAAGGGCTTTTATTACTTTGAGTCAAAAGCAAATTTGAGAATTAAAATACTATGGACATAGAAGGTTGCCAGTTTGCAGGTGATTGGGGGGTAGGGATCTAGTTAATTAGCTAGTGGCCTTTGTAAGTTACATCTCACCCTCCTCTGTGTACTTTCTATAAACTTTTGTGAAGAAACTTGGTTTGGTCTTGTAAGGAAAAAACCAAGAAGATTAGAGTAAAAGATAATCATTCCTCTCAGGATGTGGGGTGATGACGGTGATGGAGGAAGAGTAATCATGCCTTCCCTGCATTTAGGGACAAAGTCAATGACTCTGAGCTCTAGAAAAGTCTTGTCACAGCATACACTGACACTTTTCTTCTTTGCAAAAACTGACTGTAAGCTTTAACAGTGTGAATTTATTAATGTACCCTTTGTGCATATAAAAAATTCTATTTCTGCAGTGATCCAGATGTGCCAGATTTTACTCTCATGTTCCCTTCTTGACATAGAGTAGGTCATATGAAATGGAAGCACATAAATTGCACACACATGCACACACATGCACATACATATACACTTGAGGGTTTAGAAGCAAATTCTCTTTAACTGCACTACAACAGAATCTGAAAGGCCACTCTGTCTCATACTAATAACTTATCTGCTCAGCTCATTCTGTCCTCTGTTCCAGGCAACCAATGTTAAGAATAATCACAGAGTCTTCTAGATGAGGTAACCAGTCTTGGAAGAAATAGTGTGGATAGATTTTTCTTTTCCGCTTGTAGCAGAGGCATAGGTATATGATAGCCCCCCAGTTAAATTTAAGCTATTTATCAGTTATGTCTACTACTCTCATCAGAAATTCTAGATATTAACAGTCCTTTCCTTTCTTCTCTTCCTCCCTTTTTTCCTCCTTCCTTTCTCATTGTTTTTTCTAAAATATAATTATCACTATCTCTAATATTGTCACCATCTTTGCTCGAGGATTAAAACTGTGAGTGGTAATACTTTACACAGTACATTTCTTTGTACTTTTCTAATTTTTTAATAAATTACATAAGACACTTAAGGTGTTGAGCAGAAAATTAATATAAAAAATGAAATATTTGGAAAAAATCAGTATGTGGATAAGTCATAGGGTAAGCATTTATGGAACTGAACATTGAATAGTTTTCCTGGAATTGTTTTTCTCTCACTCCCTGATAAAATGAGCATTTTCAAGATGTTTTCTAAAAATCACAAGAAATTTTTTATTTCTGGAAGTTTTCTACATTTTGGAATAATTGCAGCTAAAATATGCATATATATTTAACTTAAGATGGAAAGAGATGAGGGAAGCTTGTTTTTTCTCATGTGATATATTACAGAATGCATGAATATTCTACAACAAATGCTTCTTTTCTGCCATCAAGAAAGTCTATAATAAAGATGGGATAAAAAAACAGTTAAATTGTGAATGTCATTCACTTTAAACCTTGATTCCGTATATTCTAAATAGGACTACCAAATCTGGTGTAACATCTTAATATATTTTGATATATTGATAACAATATACACAAAAAAATACCCTGGGCTAGTTCTAGATAAAACCTGACAACATTTGGTCCCAACTACAGAAATTCTAAGGAACAAAAAGTGATCATTTAATGGCTTAATACAAATATAACAGCTTTCTTTTCTCTCCAAGCTAGCTTACTGTAGTATTGCCATTTTTATGTAGCTACTTTAAAGAAATGATCAAGGATATTTCTTCTTTATTTTCATTCTATTTTTTTTTTTTTTACTTTTAATGGTTGTTCTTTACATTAACAACTTTTCAAAAAAGTTACAGTGCTATGGATAGCTAGAAGCATTACTTTATGACTTGGAAATATTGTGTGGGGTCCTGAGCCCTGGCTGTGCTGTACTGATTTAGTCGCAAGGCACCTAAGCACAAAGTGCCCTTTTGTGCAATAAGAAGTTGAAGAGCTTTTCCCATGCAGTTAATGTTGCAACTTTTAGCCCAGTCAGTGTTTAGTTAGCAGCTCACAGAAATGGTGGTAGACCTCATTCTACACCAGTATTTTAGATACTAAAATATTAAATCACTTCTTGAAATATAACAAGATTTCTGTTGCAGATTTAATGTGACAAGATAGTATCTTATACTGTTTTTATTAGCAGTATAACAAATTGTGAGTAATAAATTCAGATAAAGTGCAGATAGACTCAGGCTGTCAGAAGTACTGAGTGGCTTTGTCTGGTTATTAGAGCACAAAGCTACAGGTACAATACATGGAGAAAATCTTTTTTGTTCCTGCCAACAAATGACACATATTTTAGGGTATTATTTTACAGTTCTTTTTTCTGAGATATTATTACCATTCATATAAAACATATTCCAGGTTATTAAATTATGACATAGTATGCATATAAATTACTTTTAATTTCTATAGAAATTGGGCATTTTCTAACATTCTTATATGCCATAACTATGGATACCTTGAAGGGAGAAACACCATATTATACATCCTCTTACTTTTCATGATAAGTGGAAAAATATTAGGTATTCTTATTTATTAACTAGCACATATTTGGTACTCAATAAATGCTTGCTGGAAGAATGTGAGGCAGAGAACTTTTAAGAATGGTGGAATCAGACCTGGACTAGGATTCTGGAATTGCCATTTACTGGTGATGTATGTTTGAGCAAGTTAATTAAAACATCTAGATCCCATTTCTCTGATGCATAAAATGGGGCAAGGTTTGTTGAATATATACTTAAATATCTACCAATATCTTCCCCTTACATGAGAATAGCCTTAGTTGAATCTGTTCCTTCCCAAGGTACCTTAAAATGAGAATGAAGAAACAAACAAAAGAAAGAAAGAAAAGAAAAAGAAAGGAAAAGTAACTGTTACAAATCTTGAATTCTAGGTAATTATACATATTCTTAGTTATTTAGAGTGGTGTACTAATATGAGAAAATTACTTAGAAATATACCAAAAACAGAAAACAAAAACCACTAATAATAATCATGCATATTTTATACTCTTGTGGGCTGATTCTCAGAGATAGTCATTTACCTTCAGGACAAATATTTGAGGATTCTGGTCTAGATAATTTAGACTAAAAATCTTAGAGGAGCTTGAATAGTTGGTGCAGGTCATGGAGAAAGCATTTTCTCCTTCTGGCAATTGAATGTCACAGAATGACTCAACCTGCACCAACACTCCCCAGCCAAAGTCTACAAGTTTTTACACATTGCTAATAGTCTTCCATAACTCATTCTTAAATATTGTGTTAGTTTCTGCAACTTACTGAGTATTTATGTCCCCCCAAATTCATATGTTGAAATCCTACACCCCAAAATGATACTACTGGGAGGTAAGGCCTTTGGGTGGTGACTAGGTCATGAGACTGAAGCTCTCATGAATGGAATCAGTACCCTATAAAAAGAACCCCAGAGAGCTCTCTCATCCTCTTTCAACAATGTGAGGATACAATGAGAAGTTTGCAACGTGAAAAAGGGCCCTCACCAGAAGCCAATCATGCTGTCACGTTGACCTTGGACTTCTAGCCTCCAGAACTGTGAGAAATAAATTTCTGTTGTTTATAAGCCACCCAGTCTATGGTACTTTGTTATGGCAGCCCAAACTGACTAATAGTTTCCTAGAAATGCTTCAACAAATTACCACAAACTGGGTGGCTTAAAGCAGTAGAAATTTTTCTTCTCAGAGTTCTGGAGGCCAGAAATCTGAAATCACAGTATCAGTGGGACTGTGTTCCCTCCAAGGGCTCTAAAGAGAGTCTTTCTTTGACTCTTCCGGCTTCTGATGGCTGCATGTGTTCCTTGACTTGGGACGGCATAACTTAAATATCTGCCTCCATCTTCACATGACCTACTCTTCTTCTATGTGTCTCAAATTCCCCTCTCATTTCTCTTATAGAACACGAGTCATTGTATTTAGAGCTCACCAAATGTAAAATAGATAGCTATTGGGAAGCAGCTGCATAGCACAGGGAGATCAGCTCGGTGCTTTGTGACCACCTGGAGGGCTGGGATAAGGAGAGTGGGAGGGAGATGCAAGGAAGAGGGGATATGGGGATATATGTGTACATATAGCTGATTAACTTTGTTATACAGCAGAAACGAACACAACATTGTAAAGTAATTATACTCCAATAAAGATGTAAAAAAAAAAAGATAAAAAATTTTAAAAAATGTTTAACAAGATATTTATAGATCAGTTTCTTCCCATATTGACCTATAAATTCAACACATTCTCAGTCATAACCCAAATAGCTTTTTTAAATGAAAATTGACAAATTGTTCTAAAATTCATATTTATTTTCTAACGTGTATTTTTACAGGAGACATTGTATAGCCAAAACAAAATAGAAGAATAAAATAAAAGAGGAATGTAAAACTTACATTATATGACTTTAACACCACTGAAGTTATTATAATTAAGACAATTTGGCACTGTTTAAAGAAAATAAAATGGATCACTGAAGCACAACAGAAATTCCAGAAACAGACAAACACATATATGGTTAATTCATTTCAAACATGAGGTCAAAAATATTTCAATGGAAAAAAAAAATATTTTTAACACATAGTGCTAAAACAACTGGATATTTATTTGGAGGAAAAAAGACCTCAGTCCCTGATTTATATGCATACAACATTTAATTTGAAATGAATCATTTACATAAATATAAATGCTAATACTATAAACATTCCAGAAGAAAGTAAAAGTAAAAAAGATTTCTAAGACAGGTCACAGAAAACACTAACTAGAAAACAATAATTATGATAACTTGGACTTGATTAAAATTAAAATCTTCTGATCATCAAAAAACTCATATCCAGAATACATAAAGATATCCTAAACTCCACAGTAAAATAAAAACAACACAAAAAGTGTACATATGGTTTGAAAACACACTTCACAAATGATATATATGTATATACATATATATGTATCTCTTTTTAAAAAAGTTTTCTCTGAAGAAACTTAACTAATACACTACTGTTACAACAAAATGGATGCATCATGCAGGTGAAAGTAACTGAACACAAAAAAGGTGATCCCATTTATATGATGTCTGTGTAGCTGGTGAGAGTGAGAGTTATCTTTCCCAATTTGAAAGTCAAATGGTGTCCCTGCCACCTCTCTATTTCTGAGAGGAAATTCTAAATAAGAGGTTATTATTCTAATGAACAAGACTCTTTTCAGCAAAAATCTAGTGTGATTCTATATATAACAGTTATATTCTACATGCTTTGTATTCAGGGTTTGTAGCTTTATTGGGCCATTGGGCCTTTCACAATTTATACATGACTTGAAAGATGCCATTTTCTGGCTGGAGCCCAGGCTTGATCATATGACCAAGGTTCAGCTAACTGGATTGTTCCTCCTGAATTTTGAAACTCCAAGGAGTGAATAAAACATACAAGAACAGAAAGAAACTTTTCTAGGGTGTGGTGGTGGTGGGATAAGACGAATGCAGCCGGGCTTCCCTGGTGGCGCAGTGGTTGAGAATCTGCCTGCCAATGCAGGGGACACGGGTTCGAGCCCTGGTCTGGGAGGATCCCACATGCCGCGGAGCAACTAAGCCCGTGAGCCACAACTACTGAGCCTGCGCGTCTGGAGCCTGTGCTCCGCAACAAGAGAGGCCGCGATAGTGAGAGGCCCGCGCACCGCGATGAAGAGTGGCCCCCGCTTGCCGCAACTAGAGAAAGCCCTCGCACAGAAACGAAGACCCAACAGAGCCAAATATAAATAAATAAATAAATGAATAAAATTAAGAAGAATGCAGCCTATCAGCCAAAGCTGTTAATGGCAGCAGCTCTAGCAACATCATCCTCAACTGATTCTGTGTTGGCCCTTGGCTTTCCTTTTCATACCTTTATTTCTATGTATTTCCTAAGCCTGATTCTCCAGTTTTCCCATAATTCAATGTGCTACCCACTAGCTCTATAACAAATGCCTTTTCTCTCAATACTTAACCAGAACCAGTTTCTGGTATTTGCAACCAAGGATCCTGATTGTACATTATATAAACCTTAATACAGTTGAGCATATAAGTTTTAAGGAACACTCTTATTTGGACAGGGATAATTCTCAAATCTCTCTCTGTCCACAGCACTTTTTAAAGGTTTTGTTGGTTTGCTTATAGCTGCAATTGACTAATCTAACTGCTGTAACAGTACTTCTCTATGTGTTGCCATGCGCCACCTGCACGAGAATCTAGCGGTTGGGGGAAGGAGGGTAGTGCTTGCTGGACAGACTTGCTCCTGGCTTCTGCAGGCTTAACTGAATCAGAATTTTTAATAAGTATTCAGGTGCATGCTAAAGGTTGGGATCTGCTGCAATATATGTGGATTTACTAACTTTGATTTCAAAGTGAGTTGTTTTCTGATAATTTTTATCAGATTCTTAGTACAGATATGAATAAGAACCTTGTTTTTTTATCTGCCCAGAAAAATCGCTATTTGAGAGAGGCCCAATGTATCTCAGTTGCTTTAGACTACTATTTGTGGGAAAAAGGAATGTAAATAATTTAAGGTTTTTAAACCCAGACAGTGTAAATGAGTTAAGGATTAGGAGATGGCAAGAGAGTGGACTTAAGGATTGCTGGAATCACTGTCTTAATGAGTGAGTTTCCAGAGGAAAGCTGACCAGCTGTTTTCCATTTCCATTTCTTCAAGTGAGAATAAATACAAGTAGACTGTTTTCGGAGTAAATGTTAAGAGCTGGGGATAAGGTGGGTTGAGGAAAGAGGAAATCTCTTTCCCAAATAGCTTTAAATGTGGGAAAGAATACCAGGATGAATGACTGAGGAAAATTTCTGACTAAAGAACAATGTAGTGGCTTAAATTATCTGCTCGGTTTCCTTTAAGCCCTTGGCACCCAGAATTCAGGATCTGAGAGGAACATCCAACTTCTTAGCAGCCAAAGAAACTATATTAAGGAACGCATTTACCACTAAATTGTTACTGAATTTAAAGGAAGCTGATGAATGGCTGGGAAAAGGAGGCTGTCTCATGATGTTCTGAAAGCAAAAACCAGTTAAGAGGGTCAGCAGATCTCTAATTATAATGGAGCAGTTAACATCACTATAATTAAAGCCGTATCAGCATTTCCCTTGCAAAGTATTTTTCATGAGTTGAAACTCAGCTGTAAAGATTCAATCTGGGCTGAAAGTTGGCGTATAGGGCTCAGGAACTCAGCAGGGGAGGGGCAAAAAAGGGAGATTTTAAAACATTTATTTACCAAACTTTCATGCACAAAATATAGCCATTAAGATATGTTGAGGAAATAATAAATAATACATTCTTTCAAAATTTGTATGTGCAGCAAACCCCAGGTGCCATAGCCTTAGTGAAAGAGAGCACTTAAGTTATACAGATTGGAAAACAAACAACAAAAACAACTTGAACTGGAGGATGAGTTTTTAATCCTGTGAGTAGTGTCTATTTTACAGAGAATATTTAGATGTTGCTAAAAGCATATTTAATGTTCTTAAATATTTATTTGCCCAAGAAATTTAGATGACTCCAATGAAGCTGCAAAACATACACCAGCACAGTGGGGTTAGTTACAAAGGATGTTATATCACTTTTTTCCCTCAGATTTCTTTGGTAGATAACTTTAATCTAAATGCCCTCATTTCTATGAATGTTAGCACTTTTTTTAAAAACATGACTTTCTGTATGTTTGTTAATAATGATACAATGATTTACTGTGATATATAAATCTTTATTTTACACATACTCCATTTTTGCACTCTAAAAGATGCAGTTAATAACTCATTAAGAAAAACAATAAGACATTAAGAACCTACTATGCACCAGACAGATGTCTAGGGGCTCATTTTAAACTTTATAATGATTATACTAGGCATTAACTTCATTTTTGAATATTATATTTGCATTAAAACATAATTGACTTTATAATATTTTTGCTTTAATATATATTACTTTGCAATTATTATTACATTTATCTTTACTTTGTAGTGTAGACACTGAAATCTCCTTGTTTTTAGAGTGTAGTTATACTACTGAGTTAAGGTCCAATTTGCTCATTCTCATCTAATCTATAACTTTGTTATGGTCAAGATGATTAAACTAAGTAAGAAAACCTCAGTTGAAAAACCAGTTCAGATAACTCTCATAGCAAGGAAAATAAATTGAATATTCAATATATATTGACAAATATCTAGAAAGATAATTACCAAGATGATTAACATGGTTAGTGACGGGAGACAAGTAGATGAGAACCCAGATTAAGGATCATAATAAAGTGACTTTAAACTTAATTCTTATATTTTATATTGTTATAGGGGAAATACATTTTTGTATTACTGTGTTTAAATGAATTTAAACAATAAAAATTGAAAGAAAACGTTGTTCTAGCAAATCTGGCAATTAAAAAGAAGAATAGAAAGACATGCAGTTAAGTTGTACATAGGGAATAATATCATCTGTTTCCTTTTATTTGCACCTGCATTTATGGTTCAAATGACTTCTTAACACATATTAACTCAAAACGAATCTGAAAACTTACTACACAGAATAGAAACAGTTCATTGATATAATAAAAAATTTCTACAAACTAATCCAAAAATATTTTGGATCTTGCTTAGACATTGCCAATAAACTTCCTGCCAGGTGGGTGGTTGATTGCAATTAAAAGAGAAAAGGTTGTAGTAGGTAATAGATTGGACATATTTTGTGCTTCTATCCTTTTCTACTCTGCCATTTCTCCTCGCATGTGTTCCAAACTGTGCTTGAGTCCACTGTCTTTGTCAGACAGTTATTCTATTAACTAACTCTTAAGAACACTGACCTAAGTAGCAGCTCTCACTGCCTGTAAGCCACCAGCAGAAGCAAAGTGGCAGTTATTAAAAGTCAGCTAAGAAAAAGTGGAAAGTAGATTTCAGAGGCTGTGGACATAGGCAGGGAGTCTTTGAAATAGGTCCAAGCCAAGTTGGCCTGAATTGAGAGGTTATTACTCTACAAAAGCTTTCTGATAGGGGTGTTGCCATTCATGTTTCAGTTTAGACGGAGAAGTCAAGTTTAACCAAATGATATGCAGATAACCAAGAATAAAAACTTGGACTTCCCTGGCAGTCCAGTGGTTAAGACTCCGCTCTTGCACTGCAGAGGGCACGGGTTCCATCCCTGGTCAGGGAACTAAGATCCTGCATGCTGCATGGTGCCACAAAAACAAAATGAAACAAAACAAACAAAAAAACTTGAAAAACGCAAACAAGCCATGGTAGAAAAAAGGAAAAATTAGTACAGAAACTCCAAAGTACAACCTAATCAACTCAGACTTCTTGAAGCTCCTCACTCATTCATTGAGTCTGTTATCCAGTTGATAACTATGTATTGGCCATCTACTCTGTCATTTTTGATACCAGGCCTGAGGATACAAAATTATATCAGCCATGATGTGACTTTCATATTTGTGATCCTTTAAAATATGTTCTCACTTTCATCAAAAACTCCTGCTGAAAGTTAGTTTGATACAAGCCCAGTCAAAGATGAAAGTTGTTTTAGGATTATCATCTTCTCCCCTTAGCTCTTTAGTCTGACCTCCAAGAACTCCTTTTTCATCTTCAAATGTTCAGTTTCTAACTCCACAAATGTGTCATGTCAATATTTACACATAAGCATATGTTCTCCTAAAACAGACTCAACCCCTTAGAGAGTAAACAAGGTAATTTGTAGGGAGAGAATTAACGTTAAAGACAAACAACAAAAAAGGAATAGAGTGAAATGGAATTGAGTAAGGTAGATAATGAAATGGAGTAGATTTCTGGTGGTATAGGTTAGTATATATTGAATATAAATATCATATAAGTATAAATACATATTTTTTTATGCCAAAATGCACTTTCTTCTGTAGAGGTATTGATATTTTATTTCCAATTGTTTCCAGAATGTTATTACCTTCTACTAAAAGAATTTATATTGTTAGTAAAATATTGAAGGACAGGATAATTATTTTTGGTTTTTAACAAATACCAAGAAAATACTGCCTATTTTTGCCTATACATAAGGTCATGATCTCATGGATTTTATTAGGAATAGCTCAGTAATTTCTGTGGGACTTTATCTCAGGTAGATAAAAATATGCATCTTTTCCAAGTATTTTTAGTGGGGAAGAATCTTTAAAATGTCTAATAAGGTTGTCTGGTTCTTCTATATACCCAGGGTTTTAGATTTAGCTTTGATTAAGCCAAGACATATCAAACACTAATAGAGAAAGGACCATGGGATATTTCACAGGAGACTAGGATGATTGATTTCTATAGAAATATGAGCAAAATTGATATTTTCAGGACTTCTTTGATTACAAAATTGAAAAACTAGCTCAAAGTAAAATGGGACACACTGGCTTACCAAAGTAGAGCTGGATTCAGGACCCTGCCAGGTCTAGGGGCTCAAACAGTGTCATCAGTGCAGAGGGACTCCTTCCCCGTATGTTACCTTTGTTTTCTTCTGTGTTGATTTAAATCTTGGGTATGACCTCTCATCATGTTAGAAAATAACTACCTACAGCTGCAGAATGAAATATTTTCATCTTAACAACATCCTAAAAAGAGAGTTTTCATTCCCAGTAGTTTCACAAAATCCAGTGCACTTGATTAGCTCTAGCGGCCGTATTTGGGTTACATTTAAAGACCTGAACTAATCACCATGTCTAGGAGGATATAGTGCCTACCTATGACAGACTCGGACATGGAACGCCATGGAGTAAAAATCAGGATCATTCAAAACGAACTAAGATTTCTGCTTCTGGGATGATGGAGTAGATGTGATTTTGGACATGATATATAAAATAAGTAGGAAAGCCTACTCTCTCTAGTTGAACGGATCACTAAAGGGGCAGCCTAACAGGACAGAAAACTTCGGCATATGTGCTCTATACCAGCCACATGACACAGAAAACACACACACACACACACACACACACACAAACACACAAGCACACAAACTGAGGCCCCTGTCCTCCAGCAAAGGTGAAGTAGAGAGTCTGAACTTAGACCCCATAAAACTGTAACAAACCACACTCATGGTGTCAAAATGTCAGTGTTGAAAATCTTTGGGACATAGGGCTTGGTGAAGAACTTTTAGATGTGACACCAAAAGAATGATCTATGCAAGGAAAAAATAAATTAGACTTCATCAAAATGAAAATCTTTCGTTCTGAGAAAGACCATATTAAGGGGATGAAAAGACAAACTATAGACTGGGAGAAACTATTTGTAAAGCACATATCTGATAAAGGACTCATATCTAGAATATTTCAAGTACTCTCAAAACACAATAGAAGCAAATAATCCAATTATAAATGGGCAAAGGCTATAAAAAGATATTTCACTGAAGAGAATACACAGATGGGAAATAAGCATATACTAAGAACTTCAATATCACTAGCTATTAGGGAAATGCAAGTGAAGCACATGATGAGGTATTGCTACACACTTCCAGAACAGGCAAAATAAAAACTAATATTAATACCAAATGCTGGTTAGAATGCAAAGAAACTGGATCTCTCATACATTGCTGATGGGAATGTAAAGCGCTACAGAAAATCTGGAAAACATATCAGCAGTTTCTTAAAAGCTAAATGTACATTTACCATATGACCAGCCAGTTGCATTCTTGCTCACTTAACCCAAGGAAATGGAACCTTATCATTACAAAAACCTGTACACGAGTGCTCTCAGCACCTTATTTTAATAGCTCAAAACTGGAAACAAAATAATTTTCCTTCAGTAGGAGAATGGCTAAACAAACTGTGGTACATCCATATCATGGAATACTACTCAGCAACAAAAAGAATGCACATTGATACATTTAACAGGTTGGAGGAATCTCAATAACATTTTGCTTAGTGGAAAGTTCCAGTCTCAGAAGAGTACATGTTGCATAATTCTATCTAAATAGCACTCTCAACATGGTAAGGTTATAGATGGAAAATAGATTAGTGGTTTCTAAAGGTTAATGATGGTTGGGCAGGAGGATGAGTATGACTGTAAAGGGATAACAAGAGAGAGATCCTTGTGGTTATGGAATAGTTTGATATCTTTATTGCAGCTGTGGTTAGACAAACCTACATACATGATAAAAAGACATAGAACTATTCATACTTATTGCACTAACATCAAATCCCCGGTTTGGATATTGTGCTATATAGATCTTCCTTGACCTATGTTGGGGTTAAGTCCTGATAAAATCATCATAAACTGAAAATAACATAAATCAAAAATACATTTACCATAACTTATCTATTAAACATCATAGCTCAGCCTAGCCTACCTTAAACATGCTCAGAACATTTACATTAGCCTACACTTGGACAAAATCATCTAACACAAAGTGTCTTTTATAATAGTGTTGAATATCTCATGTAATGTGTTGAATACTGCATTGAAAGTGAAACAGAATTGTTGTAATTGTATCCTTGTGAATGCGTGCCTGACTGAGCCGCGGCTCTCTGTTGCTGCCCAGCATCAGAGAGAGTATGTACCTCTTGTTGCTAGCCTGGGAAAAGATCAAAATTCAAAATTCTTACTATGGTTTCTACTGAATGTGTATTGCTTTCACACCATCATAAAGTGGAAAAATCTTAAACCATCTTGAGTTGGGGACCACTTGTAATTATGTAAGACGTACATAATTGGAGGAGACTAGTTGAAGAGTACACGGAACCTCTCTGTTCTATCTTTGAAACTTCCTGTAAAACTATAATTCTTTCAAACTAAGTAAAAAAAACTGTTAAAAAAAGAAAACTGAAAGTCGAGGCTATTTCTAGATAAAGATGAAATAATAGATGGGCAGAGAAAACAAACATATCTACTACAGGGCAAAGAAATTATTTTGTACTTGGTTTCTATCTATATTCATTTTTGAAGAAAATGTTGTGGCTTGATACAATTGAAAAATTTTAAATATATAATTACCTTCATTTTTGTTTTCCTCATACTAGAGAGCCAACCAATCATCTTAGCTACTGGTATTATGATTATTTTTGTTATTATCATTATTTTAGGTTATAAACTTCCCTCTGCAAAGGGAGTGGGCAGGCAGCTTAGAAATCTCTAATTTTATTCTGCTGGTGGTATTGATACCAGTTTGTCCTTTCCAAATTACAATTCAACATGCCTGCTATTTCTGTTCTAATCTTTTACCTCCAAGTGAAGCATAGTGATAGCAATCACTAAATAATTGCTTTATTTAGCCTTCATGACGTATGTCGTAATCCAGTTTGCAATGTATTTTGATAATAAAATGCTCTTTCTGTGCTAAGAGTAAAAGGAGAGAAGGTTAAATTATTGAATATGTTACCAAATGATTAGCAAATTTGGGTGAATTGAAGATTTTAAGTAGCAAATTTTAAAATCAGAATTCATGGGGTTTTGAAAAAGTACAAATATACCAACTACATTCATAACTTATTGATAAAATTGAAAAAAACAATTTAATAGTATATATTTGTTTATAACAGTCAATATTTTCATCATCTAAACAGAGCTAAATATAAAATTTTTCTTGAAAAAGCAATCTTACTAAACTGATGCTCTGATCAGCTCAGAATGAAATTATCTTTAAAGTTAGTTTATATGAATTCCTAACCACCTAATTAATTAAATAATAAAAATGTAAGAAACTTACAAAAAGTATTCAAGAGGATTTGGTAAAATTTCAGACATATTCAGAAAAATTTTATACCAATATGTTCAACTATCACACTGCTCAAACTTACACATATCTTTACTTCTTATTTTATCACTCACAGATACCCCTACTGAATACCAGATCCTAATATTTTCAGGGTTTGTGATGAAATGATATAACACTCTTTTCCAAGTGGGCTGATTTTCTACCTGATTGTGGCCCTGGGAGTAAGGTACAACAAATGAGTATCTATTAAGTTTTATTGACTATTCCTGAAGGCATATACTAACCAGCTGCATCCTGTAAACTGCACAGTGGGCATTCAACTGTATTTACCATCAACTCAGCAAACAATATGTATACTTTCATTTCAGGTTAACCAGCAAAAATCATTATCCAAAACTTGCACAATCTTATCGCTCCAAGCAAAAGTTAAAAGACACAGGAAACCAAGGAAGCAGCACGCCCTTACTTTCCAGTCTTTCAAAATGGGTAGATTCGTTTTGCAAGCCCAAACACGTGAAAAATAGTCTCTGTTTACATTTTTTTTTCTGACGTAAATGAGGACTTCCTGGCTTCCATAGAAGCCATCTTACTATAATGAATGAAAATGGAAGAATACATTCTTTTTAAGTTTAGGCCTTTGTAGAAGATCAACTAGAATATAAGTGCCAAAAGACAAGCACCTTATTAAAGTAAAATTTTCAAAATGGTAAAATCAAGACTCTCATCAAATATTAATTGAACATGTATAAAAAATTTTATTATTTAACTGATTAATTAAGGGAATCAGTAACATAATCTGTTGGAATGAAAATTTGACTTAGAGAGATTTACTACTACAGGTTGATGTTCATTTGCATTGTCATGAACAGAAATCAGTTGTATTATCAGATTTCTATAATTTAATTTTTATACAGTATTTCAAAGACAATTAAAAATGCACACTTCAGTAGAATCAGATAATCCCCAGAGACTCCACTAGTCAATGTGAACATTTCATTGAAAGGATAACCAGTAATATCTTTTGTCCCTTTCTAAGCTTGACAGTTTTTGCTAACAACTTTGTCTATTTTGTTCACTGCTTATATTCCCGGTGCTCAAAATTGTGCTTTCCTCTTTGTGATTAAGGTTTATTGAATGAATAGGTGAAAGAATTCAAAGAAACCAAATAAAAACTTTGCAAAACAAAAAAAGAAACCCAAACAAACAAGCAAAGAAGACTTCTACTTTTGGAATTAGAATGTGCAAATCATTTTAATAATAAAATATATCCATCTTACATATCAGGTGTCTTAAAGACATAAGTATATATGTTAGACTAAGTAATGCAAGAGTTTGGCTCATTTAGCAATTATTTTATTATCTAAAGGCTTTGACTGATGAAATTCCTTCAAGCCCATGGTTTATATTGCACTAACAACGATATTCCTGGTCAGAAATCTTTCATCTTTGCCCATCTACCACTTTCCTTTCTCTAAGTTTGTGAGACATTGATGTCAAACGCAGTCACATCCTTTCAAATGAACATTTTTCTTTCCCAAAGCTCAAACAATTTTGCATTGAACTTTCACTTCTTAGAGAAATCAAAAGAACAGGGAGAGAAGAGCAAGAGGAAAAAGAGAGTAGGGAGGAAATGAAGGCATATTAATTAAGGTTTAATCAGAAGAACTCTCTGCACTTTTCCTTGAACTCTCTTCTAGAGATAATGCAATATTTTAGAGACTAAATAACATTTTTCTCAATGTAATTTCAGTTGAAGTTCTTTTACGATTCACTTGACAAAATCAGTTTTGGGTGGATTTTTTAAACTGCAAAATTGACCAAATAAGTGAATATGGAAAAAACACACATTTGACATCAAGCAGCTACCTAAGGAAATGTCCAAGTGTATGTGATTCAAGTGTATACATGAACATTGGGTTTGGAGTTAAATTTGAAAATCCATATGTTTGAATAATTTTTTAATTAGCAAAGATAATGCTTTGTGATTGGCACTTTTCATGTGATGGATATTCTCATATGAATTTAGTTGCTGATCCAAAAGTATTGTCTAAATCTTTATATGGTAGAGGGTAGTACTATATTTTTAAAGAGAAAATCCCCCAAAGGACTTTACATGTTCAACCTAGATTTTCTCAGAGAGATATGATATACTATCTTTTTTGAAAGTGCTTTATATTAATCATTATTCACTGTCTTACACAGTACATTGGGGAGTGGGAGGCTTAAATGTGGCTAATAACTATTAATTCAGATTCATTAAATAATTGTTTGAATGAAAATGGTAGATAGAATTTTTCGCATGTAAATCCTAATACAGGTAAATAAATTCCTGAACAGTATATTTACATGTGAGAGATGAAATAGAAGCTTTTTCTCATGACACCAAGATGATGTCATGTTTCTCTCATTAATAAGATGTTAGGAACAACTTGTACATTTTGATCATTAGGAGCACCTAGTATTCACAATAAAACATCAAACAACATTATGAAGAGACAAAGAAAAGACCATAAAAGAAATCTTTTACACATTGATTTTTATAAAAACGTTTTCCTGTATAATCAATAGATACATAAAGGAATAGAAGACAATTGATTTTAGAGTATGAAGATGGAGTTTATGATGACTGCAGTCTCCAACTGCAGTATATCAATACTCCTTTGGGCATTTTTGAAGGAGTTTAGGTGTTAAAATTCCTTTGGAATTTTGAGTTAATCAGTGTATTGTGTGAATGTGTTGCATTCTACTGCTTACTTGAATTATAACTATAACTTGAACTCTTGAGTTGTTAGATACAGAAAATTGGATTTGCGGGAAAGAATTTTTATTCAGACTCTTCAGGGCATTTGAGATATCACATATATTTAAAAATAATTTTTGAAGTACTGATATAGGTTAAACAATAATAAACCTGCTATATTATGTGTATAATGGTTGGAATAAATTATTTGAATTATATTACTTAAAATATTAACATAAGTATCTTACTACCACGTTTTCAAATTTTTAAATATGAAAAGTATTTTAGTCTCCCATTTTAAAAAAACAGTGTTTTGTGTTATCTCTGGCAGATTTGTAATAATTTGGAAACATTTTTCTGGACCTTTGAGCATTTGTGGGTGATATATAGGTGTATAGATAGATAGGTGGATGGGTGGATGGACAGATAAATATATGATTGAGAGAGAGACAGAGAGAAGGAAAGAGTTTTGATTAAAAGGGAAGGAGCAAATGTTTGTCATCTATATATTGCTTACAGCAAATAGTTTAATGAACAAAAAAAATTAGACTTTATTGAACAGCAGTTGCACTTTACAGTATTGAAGTTGAGATAAAGACCTTTAAACCCTGAACTCCAAAAGTCATAAGCCACATTTATATGGATCCCAATTTCTTTACCTATATCTGACTTGTGGATATGTTCAATACCTATCCATTAGATTAAGCCACTATACAAACGCTAGACTCCAGATTACAGAGGTAGCAGGTGCCATAGATGTTTCATTACATTTACATTGTTGAATAATCAAATTAATCATCTTTCCCCTGAAACCTGTTCTATCTACAGAACTCCACATTTTGTGTGTTTCTATGTTCCTCTCAGGCAAGCCAAGAGTAGTTTTGGAGGTAATCTACCTTCTGATGTTCTGACTCTAATCTCATCCTGGCCAGGCCCTTTGTGTTTTATTTCTTATTCTTCACAGTTCCATCTGTTTCAATTCCATATTATTCTCCACTAATCTTATCTGGTTATGACTTTTATTGTGTGTCACCTGAACTTTAGCAATATTAATAAAATTCATCTCCCATCTCAGCACATCCTTAAAACCTGATAATGGATTTAGATGTGAGCATGTTACTTCTCTGCCCCCAAACCTAAAAGGTATGCCTACTTATTATCCACAGAATGCAATACCTCACTGCACCATTGAAGTCTCTCTAGAACTGATCCTTTTCTACCTTTCTAGCCTTTTCTCCCACATACCCTCATTCACTTATGTCCTTCTTAGACAATTGAATGCTCTTGGAATAGAATATATTTCCCCTACCACCGCTTTAAAGAAAAAGCCCTCTCATTTAATTTTGTATGCTCAACATCAATCTAGTAATTATAGAACTTGATAAGTTAATAAATGGATGAATAAATGACATTGATACTGTTTTAAAAGAAAAATCTCTCTCTAGGAACCTAACATCTATTTATAAAAATAATATATGTTGGGGTATGCTAGACAAAATTATAAATAACATTAGTTTTGTTCCAAATATCATTAACCTAGAGATGATTAGCAAAATACAGATAGCCCATCATCAAAATAATTGAAAACCTTGAGCTGCAGGGCAAGATAAAACTGAACAAGTATATGAAAAATGCAACTAATGACTCTGTGTCTGTAAATTTTTCAGATTGCTTAAAATAACACATTTCATAACTGCTTTGGGCAATTCTTTAAAAACTTTTTTAATGTGATAATTTTTAAATGTAATAAAGTAATCTCTGGAATTTTATGAACTTTAGTGGATTCCAATTTACAAAAAATAAAATATACTTGAAAGATTTTTCCCTTTTTTTGGATAAATTTTAATTTCAAAAGTTAGTAAAGTTAATGTTTATTTTTTGTTAAATATCTAGAATAATTCACTGGCATTTTTTGGTGATAATTGAATATTTTGTCCTAAGCAAATGAAAAGAGCATAAATAGCTGTGATGATTTTAACATTATTCACAACACAGGAGGGGAAAATTTATGAAGTTAAAAAAAAGAAAAAAGGACTCAATAGGAAAGATATATCAATGACAGAAAAGATTTTTGGTCTTCTTAGAATATTGTACAATGGAAAGTAAATTAAATATTTGAAATAAATGATAGCATTCTTTTTATAAAATGTTGAAAACTAGAAAAGCAAAACAAAAGAAGGGGAAAAATTATTGTCTTAAAAAATTTTTTTACATTGTCATGAAAATGTAAGAATAACAATCAAGGATTTTAATTCATGTGAAGAAATAAACATGTTTTAAAGTATCCAGTATTTATTGTACCTATTTTAATGAAGGAATGACTATTGTAAGGTTTATCATTGGTCATAGGCAAAAACTAAAACTTTTAAAACCTGTGATATTTTTGTCAGTATTACCTTTAGATTTGGGTCTAAGTTTTAATTTTTAAATCTTGAGTACAGAGTGGGGTGGAGGTCATAAAATATATTAATTTTGAAACACAGGCTATTAGGCTAAGTGTAGCATATGATTAAAATCATACAAAGTAATAGACAAGAAAAATATGATTTTTAAACACTATTGAATTCTTCCAAATAAAGTCATATTTCTTGGTTTGATTAGATAAACATAATTATTATTTCAATAAAAGCTATTAGACATATCTCAAATTTGCACAGGTAATATATCAATTTGAAACCAAAATAAAGTAAATATTGAAAACAACATATTCATCATTTCATTCACTTAAAAAATTGTTTGCATGGTCTGTATGCATCAGTATTGTGTTAGGCATTGAGAATACTACCTACCATGCACATGTGTGCACACACATACCCATATATGTATTTTCATGCACAGAAACACACACAAAAGTACATGCACACAAACATACATACACACATTTCATTTTTGCCCACATACAGTAATAAATGTATACAGACATATATTAGCATAAACACACATGCACTTGCATATAGGCAGATATACATATTTAATACCTGTACCTTCATACATCTACACACATACACATGCAAAAACACATACGTTCATGTACACAAACATATACACATGTCCACAAAACCACAGTTTGGATTAAGTCCTATCTATGGGATAAACAAAGGCTGAACTATGTATCCATAAGCATAGTTCATTATAGGCTAGTATTAACAGTATGCTTTAATAAACACTATCAGATTTTAAGATTTAAAAAAACCCAAGAAAGATATGTCTTTTTTCCTCTTGATTTTATGGAGCAGAAATATCAAATTTTAATATTTATACTCTATATCTACATTGGTCAAGAAGAGTATTTGTAAAAATTTAAAGAATTTTAATAGGTTTATTCATAAACATTTTTAAAAAGGAACATTACATTATCTTTTTTATCTTATAAAAAAGAAACTCTGTTTTGTGCTGATGAATAATATTTTTCCTTTGATCAGTGCTCCAGGGCTAAATATCATTATTGTTTCAAAAATCAAGAAAAACAAAGATCTAATGAAAAGGACATATATCCTATTTCCTATAGATCAGTAAACTTCATTGTGATAATATTTGCCATACTAGATTAAATTATTTGACTAGTTGTTTCATGGACTGCCATGACAAAGTATCACAAATTGAGTGGCTTAAAAAACAGAAATACGTTTTCTCACAATTCTGGAGGCTAGCACTGTGAGAACAATATGGTGTCAGTAGGGTTGGTTTTTCCAGAGGCTTCTCTCCTTGGCTCCCTCCATTCCAGTTGGCTATTTTTATTTTTCCAGGTCTGCATTTGGTCTTCACTCTGTTCACGTCTGTGTCCTAATCTTCTCTTTTCTTAAGGGTGTTGATCTTATTGGATTAGGGCCTACCCTCATCACTTCATTTTAGCATAATTTCCTCATTAAAAAACTATATCCAAACAGGTCCCACTCTGATGTACTAGGGGTTAGGACTTCAACATATGAATCTGGGGAGAGGGGGACACAATTCAGCCCATAACACATTGGGTTCCAAGATAATAAAAATAATACTGTAGACATATCTAACTTTAGTCAGTTGAATAACAATGTTAGTAGATGGTATTTTACCAAAATTATTTGAATTTTCTATTTTTGAGTTTGTTTTGGAGCATGTACAATTAAGAATGTATATTAGATCTCTTGAAAGTGAAGATGCAATTGATTTTACATTCAACAAGTTCTATTGCTCTACTTCAAATATTGTTTATTAACTAAAGTATATAGTTTACATAAAGCTTCATTCTTTGTGCTATACAGTTCTGACATGTTCATACTGTCATGTATCCACCATTACAGTATCATATAGAATATTTTCATTTCCCTGAAAACTTCTTGTGCTCCACCTATTTATCTCTCCCTCAAACCCCTGGGAACCGCTGATCACCCTCACCCCAAACCCTTGGCAATCACTTATATCCCTATTGTTTTGCCTATTACAGAATGTCATATGATTGTAATCATAGAGTATGTATCTTTGTCAGACTGGATTCTTTCATTTAGAAATATGCATTTTTAAAACTTCCTCCATGTCTTTTCTTGCCTTGATAATTCATTTCTTTTATAGTTGGATAATATTCTATTATGCAGATATAAAATAGTATATTTATCTATTGACATTTTGAAGGACAATTTTGTTTGCTTCTAGTTCCTGGCAATTATGAATAAAGTTGCTATAAACATTTATGTGAAGATTTTGTGTGGACGTAAGTTTTCGACTCAGTTGAGTAAATGCCTAGCAGCCTGATTGCTGAATCTTATAGTAAGTCTATATTTAGCTTTATAAGAAGCTGTAAAACTGTCCTCCAAAGTGGCTGAACCATTTTGCATTTTCACCAGAAGAAAATGAGAGTTCCTATTGCTCCACATAATAGCAGCACTTGGTATTATTAGTGCTTTGGTGTATAGTAATGTCTCACTGTTTTTTTAAATTTCAATTGCCTAATGACATGATTCTGAGCACATTTCATATTTTTATTTACCATCTGTATCTTTTTTGATGAGGTTTTTTTTTTCAGATTTTTTGCCCACTTTTTAATTGTTTTTGTTGCTCTTATTGAGTTTTTAAAGAGTTCTTCATATAGTTTGGATACAAGTCTATCAGATATGTGTTTTGCAACTATTTTTCCTAGTCTGTGGCTTGTGTTTTATTCTCTTAACTTTGCTTTCAGCAGAGTAAATTTTTTTTTTTCTGAATGAAGTCCAACTTAACTGTTTCTTTTTCCCCATAGGTTATGTTCTTGGTGAAATATCTAAAAAGTAATCATCAAACCCATGGTCACCTGCATTTTCTTCTATGTTATCTTTTAGAATTTTTATTGTTTTGCATTTTAAATTTAGGTATACATTCCATTTTGAGTTAATTTTTGTAAAGAGTGCTAAGGTCTATATCTAGATTCATGTTTTGCTTTTGAATGTCCAGTTGTTCCAGCGCTGATGGTTGAGAAGAATATTATTTCTCATTGGAATTGCTTTTGTTTGTTGTCAAAGATCAGTGGCTATATTTGTATGAGTCAATTTCTGGGCTCTTTATTCTGTTCTATTGATCTGATTGTCTATTATTTCCTTACACCATATTTTCTTAATCATTAGAGCTTTATAGTAAGTCTTTAAGTTGGGTAATGTAAGTCCTCCAAATTTGCTCTTCTCTATTGTGTTGGCTACTCTGGGATTTTTGACTTTCCTTATAAACTTTAGAATTTTTTTTGAATTATTTAGAATTATTTTGTCAATATCCCCAAAATAATTGGGTTGTACAGAATCTATATACCAAGTTGAGAAGAACTCCCATCCTAAAATATTGTCTTCCTATCCTTGAATATGGAACATCTTTTCATTTATTTGTTTTCCTTCATTTCTTTCATCAGTTATGTAGTTTTCCTCATATAGATCTTGAACATATTTTGTTAGATATATAGCTAAGTATTTTATTTTTATGGTGCGAAAGTAAATTATGTCTTTTTGAAGATTTTTTTCTTCCACTTTGATTGAAATATAATTGACATAGAGCATTGTGTAAATTTAAGGTGTTCAGCATAATGATTTGAGTTATATATGTCATAAAATGATTATCATAAAAAGTTTAGTGAACATGTATCATCTCATAGATATGAAATTAAAGAAATAGTAAAAAATATTTTTCCTTGTGGTGAGCACTCAGGATTTACTCCCTTAACTTTCATATATAACATACAGCCGTATTAATGACATTTATCATGTTGGACATTACATCCTTAGTACTTATTTATCTTATAACTGGAAGTTTGTACCTTTTGACTGCCTTCATCCAGTTCCCCATCCTCCCACCCTTGATTCTGGTAACCACAAATCTGATCTCATTTTCTGTGAGTTTCTTTGTTTTTGAAGTATAATTGACCTACAAAACTATGTTTATTCCTATTACACAACAAGTGATTTGATATTTCTATACATTTCAAAACCATCACCACAGTAAATCTAGGTATAATATGTCACCATACAAAGATATTACATAGTATTGACTATGTTCCCCACAGTGTACATTTCAGACCTGTGACTCAATTATTTTGAAATTGGAAGTCTGTCCCTCTTGATTTCTCTCACCTGTTTCTTTCCTCCTCTGTTTGTCCTCTGTATCTATAATTCTGTTTGTTTTGTTATGTTTGTTCATTTGCTTTCTTTTTTAGATTCCACATGTAAGCGAAATCATACAGTATTTTTCTTTCTCTGACTTACTTTACTTAGCATAAAACCCTTTAAGTTCATCCAGGTTGTTGCAAATGGTAAGATTTCATTCTTTTTATGGCTGAGTAATATTCCAGTGTGTGTGTGTGTGTGTGTGTGTGTGTGTGTATCACATCTTCTTTATCCATTTATATATCCATGGGAATTAAGTTGCTTCCATATCTTGGCTGTTGTAATAATGCTGCAATGAACATAGGGATGCATATATATATATAGCTTTTCTAATTAGTGGTTTTATATTCTTTCATTAAATATCCAGGAATGAAATTGCTAGATCATATGGTAGTTCTGTTTTTAAATTTTTTGAGACATCTCCATACAATTTTACATAGTAGCTGCACCAATTCAGCAGTACATGAGGGTTCCCTTTTCTCCACATCCTCACCAACACTTGTTATTTGTTGTCTCTTTTGATAATAACCATTCTGACAGGTGTGAGGGGATATCTCATTGTGATTCTGATTTGCATTTGCATGATAATTAGTGATACTGAGTTGAGCATCTTTTCAGCTTCCTGTTGGTCATCTGTTTGTCTCTTTTGGAAAAAATGTCTATTTAGAATCTTTGTCCATTTTTTAATCAGGTTATTTGATTTTTTGATGTTGAGTTGTATGATTTCTTTGTATATGTGACATATTAACCTCTTATCAGATATATCATTTGCAAATATCTTCTCCCATTCAGTAGGTGGCCTTTTCATTTTGTTGAAAGCTTCCTTCCTTTTCTGTGCAAAAGCTTTTATAGTTTGATGTAGTCCAATTTGTTTATTTTTGCTTTTGTTTCCTTTGCCTAAAGAAATATATCAAAAAAATGACTAAAACAGATGGCAAAGAGCTTACTGCCTATTTTTATGATTTCATGTCATACGTTTAAGTCTTTAATTCATTTTGAATTTATTTTCATGCATGGTATAGAAAGTACTCCAGTTCGATATATATTCTTTTGCATACAGCTGACCAGTTTTCCCAAGATTGTTTATTAAAGACGCTGTGTTTTTCCCACTGTATATTCTTGCCTTTTTTGTCATAGATTAACTGCCCCTATAAATGTGGGTTCTTTTCTGGGCTCTCTATTTGATTCCATTGATCTATGTGTCTGTTTTTGTGCCATTACTATACTATTTTTATTGCTGTGTTTTGTAGTATAGTTTGAAATCAGGGAGCATGATACCTCCAGCTTTGTTCTTCATTCTCAAGATTGCTTTGGCTATTCAGGGTCTTTAGTGTTTCCACACAAATTTTTGGATTATTTGTTCGAGTTCTATGAAAAATGCCATTGATGTTTTGACAGGGATTGCACTGAATTTGTACATTGCCTTGAGTAGTATGTCTTTTTAACAATACTGATTCTTCCAATCTATGAACACAGTATGTCTTTACATCTGTTTTTGTTGTCCTCAATTTCTTTCATCAGTGTATTATAGTTTTCTGAGTACAAGTCTTTTAACTCACTAGATTTATTCCATATTTAATTCTTTTTGATGAAACTGTAAGTGAAATTTTTTTTAAATTTCTCTTTCTAATAGTTTGCTCTTAGTGTATAGAAATGCAAATGATTTTTGTATATTAATATTGTATCCTGCAACTTTAGCAAATTCTTTGATGAGATGTAGTAGTTTTTTGGTGGCATCATTAGGATTTTCTATGTGCAGTATCATGTCATCTGCAAACAGTGACATTTGCTTCTTCTTTTCCAATTTTGTTTCCTTTATTGCTTTTCTCTTGTCTGATTGCTGTGACTAGGACTTCCAATATTATGTTAAATAGAAGTTCCAAGAGTGGGCATCCTTGTCTTGTTCCTGATTATTGAGGAAAGGCTTTCAGCTTTTTACCATTGAGTATAATGTTAGCTGTGGGCTTATATATGGCCTCTATTCTGTTAAGGTATGTTGCCTCTGTAACCACTTTGTGGAGAGTTTTTATTTTAAATAGTTGTTGAATTTTGTCAAAAACTTTTACTGCACACATTGATATGATCATATGATTTTTATTCTTCAATTTTTAAATGTGGAATACCACATTGATTGATTTGTGGATGTAGAACCATACTTGCATCCGTGGGATATATACCACTTGATCATCATGTATGATCCTTTTAATGTATTGTTGAATTCAGTTTGCTAATATTTTGTTGAGAATTATTTCATCTATATCCCTCAGTGATATTGCCCTGTAATTTACTGTTTTTGTGATATCTTTGTCTGGCTTTGGTATCAAGGTGATGCTGGCCTCATAGAATGAGTTTGGAAATGATCCTTCCTCTGCAATTTTTTGGGATAGTTTGAGAAGGATAGGTATTAACGCCTTTCTAAATGTTTGATAGACTTCACCTGTGAAGCCATCTGGTTCTTGACTTCTGTTTGCTGGGAATTTTTGATTTTTGTTTTTTTACTGCTTCAGTTTCATTACTGGTAAATGGTCTGGTAATATTTTCTATTTATTCCTGGTTCAGTTTTAGGAGATTGTACATTTCTAGGAATTTGTTCATTTCTTCTAGGTTTTCTATTTTATTGGCATATCATTGTTCATAGTAATCGCCTATGATCCTTTGTGTTTTGCCTAATTTACTGTTTTTATTTTTATTTTTTGTAAGTTGGTTACATTTCCCAACCTTGGAGAAGTGACCTTTTATAGGAGACCTCCTATACATCCCAGTAGCACACTCCCCTCTGGTCACCAGAGCTATATGCTCTAGGTTTGCATCCTAAATTGGCTGCATGAATACTGTTGTTGTGGTGGGCTGACTACTGTGGGCAATCAGGTGGGTGTTGCTGGCCCCCAGTCTGGTTGGTTGCCAAGCCCTCTCTTGTGAGGAGGCTGACAGCTGCTGATGGGTGGGGCTGTGTTATGAGGCAGCAGACTGCAGCACCCCAGTGGACCCAGGATGGCCCTCTGTGTGTGGAGTCAGGTTCCAGGGTAGGTGGTTACAGGGCCAGGGTCCTAGATCTAGTGTGTGGGCCTGCAGGTGGCAGTGCTGGTTCCTGGCACAGCTGGCTGCAGGGTCCAGAGTGTCTTGGAGCTGGTATCATTTCCATTTCTCTAGGAGGTGGGTCAAAAAGGATCTTGCTGTGATTTATCTCATAGAGTGTTCTGCCTAAGTTTTCCTCTAAGAGTTTTATAGTGTCTGGCCTTACATTTAGGTCTTTAATCCATTTTCAGTTTATCTTCGTGTATGGTATTAGGGAGTGTTCTAATTTCATTCTTTTACATGTAGCTGTCCAGTTTTCCCAGAACCATATATTGAAGAGGCTGTCATTTCTCCATTGTATAGTCTTGCCTCCTTTATCAAAGATGAGGTGACCATATGTACATAGGTTTATCTCTGGGCTTTCAATCCTGTTCCATTATTCTATATTTCTGTTTTTCTGCCAGTACCATACTGTCTTGATTACTGTGGCTTTGTAGTATAGTCTGAAGACAGGGGGCCTGATTCCTCCAGCTCCGTTTTTCTTTCTCAAGATTGCTTTTGCTATTCGGAGTCTTTTGTGTTTTTCATACAAATTGTGGAATTTTTTGTTCTAGTTCTATGAAAAATGTCATTGGTAGTTTGTTATGGATTGCATTGAATCTGCAGATTGCTTTGGGTAGTAGAGTCATTTTCACAATGTTGATTCTTCCAATCCAAGAACATGGTATATCTCTCCATCTGTTTGTATCATCTTTAATTTGTTTCATCAGTGTTTTAAACTATAGTGTTTTATAGTTTCATCAGTGTTTTATTTGTCTCCTTAGGTAAGTTTATTCCTAGGTATTTTACTCTTTTTGTTGCAATGGTAAATGGGAATGTTTCCTTAATTTCTCTTTCAGATTTTTCATCATTAGTACATAGGCATGCAAGAGATTTCTTTGCATTAATTTTGTATCCTGCAACTTTACCAAATTCATTGATTAGCTCTAGTAGTTTTCTGGTAGCATCTTTAGGATTATCTATGTATAGTATCATGTCATCTGCAAACAGTGACAGTTTTACTGCTTCTTTTCTGATTTGGATTCCTTTTATTTGTTTTTCTTCTCTGATTGCTGTGGCTAAAACTTCCAAAAGTATGTTGAATAAAAGTCGTGAGAGTGGGCAACCCTGTCATTCCTGATTTAAGTAGAAAATGTTTCCGTTTTTCACCACTGAGAATGATGTTGGCTGTGGGTTTGTCATATATGGCCTTTATTATGTTGAGGTTAGTACCCTCTGTCTACTTTCTGGAGGATTTTTATCATAAATGGGTGTTGAATTTTGTTGAAAGCTTTTTCTGCATCTATTGAGATGATCATACGGTTTTTCTCCTTCAATTTGTTAATATGGTTTATCACATTGATTGATTGGCATATATTGAAGAAACATTGCATTCCTGGGATAAACCACACTTGATCATGGTGTATGATCCTTTTAATGTGCTGTTGGATTCTGTTTGCTAGTATTTTGTTGAGGATTTTTGCATCTATGTTCATCAGTGATAATGGCCTGTAATTTTCTTTCCTTGTGACATCTTTGTCTGGTTTTGGTATCAGGGTGATGGTGGCCTCACAGAATGAGTTTGGGAGTGTTCCTCCCTCTGCTATATTTTGGAAGAGTTTAAGAAGGATAGGTGTTAGCTCTTCTCTAAATGTTTGATAGAATTTGCCTGTGAAGCCATCTGGTCCTGGGCTTTTGTTTGTTGGAAGATTTTTAATCACAGTTTCAATTACAGTGCTTGTGATTTGTCTGTTTATATTTTCTATTTCTTCCTGGTTCAGTCTTGGAAGGTTGTACTTTTCTAAGAATTTCTCCATTTCTTCCAGATTGTCCATTTTATTGGCACATAGTTGCTTGCAGTAATCTCTCATGATCCTTTGTATTTCTGCAGTGTCAGTTGTTACTTCTCCTTTTTCATTTCTCATTCTGTTGATTTGAGTCTTCTCCCTTTTTTTCTTGATGAGTTTGGCTAATGGTTTATCACTTTTGTTTATCTTCTCAAAGAACCAGCTTTTAGTTTTATTGATCTTTGCTATTGTTCCCTTCATTTCTTTTTCATTTATTTCTGATCTGATCTTTATGATTTCTTTCCTTCTGCTAACTTTGGGGTTTTTTGTTCTTCTTTCTCTAATTGCTTTAGGTGTAAGGTTAGGTTGTTTATTTGAGATGTTTCTTGTTTCTTAAGGTAGGATTGTATTACTATAAACTTCCCTCTTAGAACTGCTTTTGCTGCATCCCATAGGTTTTGGGTGGTCGTATTTTCATTGTCATTTGTTTCTAGGTATTTTTTCATTTCCTCTTTGATTTCTTCAGTGATCTCCTGGTTATTAAGTAGTGTATTGTTTAGCCTCCATGTGTTTGTATTTCTTACAGGCTTTTTCCTGTAATTGATATCTAGTCTCATAGTGTTGTGGTCAGAAAAGATACTTGATACGATTTCAGTTTTCTTAAATTTACCAGGGCTTGTGACCCAAGATATGATCTCTCCTGGAGAATATTCCATGAGCACTTGAGAAGAAAGTGTATTCTGTTGTTTTTGGATGGAATGTCCTATAAATATCCAATTAAGTCCATCTTGTTTAATGTATCATTTAAAGCTTATGTTTCCTTATTTATTTTCCTTTTGGATGATCTGTCCATTGGTGATAGTGGGGTGTTAAAGTCCCCTACTATGATTGTGTTACTGTCGATTTCCCCTTTTATGGCTGTTAGCATTTGCCTTATGTATTGAGGTGCTCCTATGTTGGGTGCATAAATATTTACAATTTCTATATCTTCTTCTTGGATTGGTCCCTTGATCATTATGTAGTGGCCTTCTTTGTCTTTTCTAATAGTCTTTATTTTTAAAGTCTATTTTGTCTGATATAAGAATTGCTACTCCAGCTTTCTTTTGATTTCCATTTGCATGGAATATCTTTTTCCATCCCTTCACTTTCAGTCTCTATCTGTCCCTAGGTCTGAAGTGGGTCTCTTATAGGCAGCATATATATGGGTCTTGTTTTTGTATCCGTTCAGCCAGTCTATGTCTTTTGTGAGAGCATTTAATCCATTTACATTTAAAGTAATTATCAATATATATGTTCTTATCACCATTTTCTTAATTATTTTGAGTTTGTTTTTGTGGGTCTCTTTCTTCTCTTGTGTTTCCCGCCTAGAGAACTTTCTGTAGCATTTGTTGTAAACCTGGTTTGGTGGTGCTGAATTCTCTTAGCTTTTGCTTGTCTGAAAAGCATTTGATTTCTTCATCGAATCTGAATGAGATCCTTGCTGGGTAGAGTAATCTTGATTGTAGGTTTTTCCCTTTCATCACTTTAAATATGTCCTGCCACTCCCTTCTGACTTGCAGAGCTTCTGCTAAAAATTCAGCTGTTAAACTTATGGGGATTCCCTTGTATGTGATTTGTTGTTTTTCCCTTGCTGCTTTTAATATTTTTTCTTTGTATTTAATTTTTGATAGTTTGATTAAAATGTGTCTTGACATACATACCACATTTTCTTTATCCATTCAACTTTCAACAGACACTTAACTTATTTCCATATTTTGACTATTGTGAATAGTGCTGCCCTGACCATAGGAGTCCAGATATCTCTTCCAGATAATGATTTCATTTTCTTGGGATATATACAGAAAAGTAGGATTGCTGGATCATATGGTAGTTCTCTTTTTAACTTTCTGAGGAAGCTCCATTCTGTTTTCCATAATGACTATTCCAATTTACATTCTCACTGAAGTGTACAAGGGTTCCCTCTTCTCCACATCCTTGCCAACATTTGTTAGCTCTTGTCTTTTTGATAATAGACATCCTAATAGGTATGACCTAATAAGATGATGTCATCTACAAGCAGAGACAATTTTACTTCTTCCTTTCTTATTTCAATACCTTTTATTTCTTTTTCTTGGGTAATTGCTTTAGCTAGGACTTCTCACTGTGGTCTTGATTTTCATTTCCCTGATGGTTAGTGATGTTGAGCACCTTTTCAGGTACCTGTCAGCCATTTATGTCTTTTTTTGGAAAAATGTCTATTCAGATCTTTTGTCCTTTTTTAAATTGGGTTGTTTTTGTTTCATTAATTTTCTTTTTTTGCTATTGAATTGTAAAAGTTCCCTATGTATTTATGATATTAACCCCTTATCAGGTAAATGGTTTGAAAATATATTCCCATTCTGTAAGTTACAGTTTCATTTTGTTGATTTTGTTTATGCTGTGCAGAAACTTTTTAGTTTAATGTAGTTCTGTTTGTCTATTTTTGTTTTCATTGCCTGTGCTTTTATAGTCATATCCCAAAAACCATTGCTGAAAGCGATGTCAAGAATCATTTTCTCTGGAGTTTTATTCTAATTGTTCTATGATATAACTTTACATTTAAATATTTAGTTGATTTTGAGTTGATTTCTATATATGGAGTGAGATAGGGGTCCAATTTCATTTTTCTGCATGTAGAAATCCAATTTTCTAGACAATATTTATTGAAGATACCATCCTTTCCCCATTGTGTGTTCTTGGCAACATTGTCAAAGATCAATTGACCATAACTGCATAGATTTATTTCTGGGCTCTCTGTTTTATTCCATTGGTCTCTATGTCTGTTTTATGCCAGTATCACATTGTTTTTATTACTATAGCTTTATAATATATTTGAAATCAGAAAATGTAATGCATCCAGCTTTGCTCTTTTTGCTCAAGGTACCAGTTATTTGGGGGTATTTTGTGTTCCACATGAATTTTAGAATTGTTTTTCCTATTTCTGTAAAAAATACTGTTGGAATTTTGATAGAGATTACATTTAATCTGTAGATCACTTTGGGTAGTATGAACATTTAACAATATTAATTTTTCCAATCATGAACATGAGAAATATTTCCGTATTTTTTGTTTGTTTTCTTCAATTTCTTTCATCAGCACTTTATAGTTTTCCATGTGCAGATCTTTCACTTCCTTGGCTAAATGTATTCATAAGTATTTTATTCTTTTTTATGCTGTTATAAATGGTGTTGTTTTCTTAATTTCTTCTTCTGATGTTGATATTGTATAGAAAAGCCATTGATGTTTGCATGATGACTTTGTATCCTGCAGGTTTACTGAATTCATTTATCAATTCTAACAGTTTTTTGGTAGAATCTTTACAGTTTTCTATATATAAGATGATGTCATCTACAAACAAAGACAATTTTACTTCTTCCTTTCTTATTTCAATACCTTTTATTTCTTTTTCTTGTGTAATTGCTTTAGCTAGGACTTCAGTACTATTGTTGAATAAAATTTGTGAAAGTGGGCATCCTTGTCTTGTTCCTGATCTTAGAAGAAAGCTTTCCACCACTGAGTATGATGTTAACTGTAGGCTTGTCATATACAGCCCTTAATTTGTTGATGTGCATTCCTTTCATATCCAATTTGAGAGTTTTAATCATGAATTGATTAATCAATCATGAAGTTGAATTTTATCAATTGCTTTTTCTGCATTTATTTAATCATGTTTTTTATCCTTCATTTTCTTAATATGGTGTATCACATTGTCTTATTTATGGACATGTAACCATCCTTATATCCCCCAAGGTTAAATTCCACTTGAGCACAGTCTATGATCCTTTTAATGTTCCATTGAATATGGTCTGCTCATATTTTGTTGAGAATTTTTGCAACTATGTTCATCAGGGTTATTTGCCTATAATTTTATTTTCTTGTGGTGTTCTTATCTGGCTTTGGTATCAGGGTAATTTTGGCTTTGTAAATTGAGTTTGGAAGTGGTCCCTCTTCTTCAATTTTTTGGAAGAGTTTAAGAAGGATTGGCATTATTTCTTCTTTAAATGTTTGGTAGACTTTACCAGTAAAGCCATCTGGTCTTGGACTTTGAATCAGTAATCAAAAGCCTCCCAACAAACAATTTTCTTACTAGTAATTGGTCTGTTCAGATTTTCTATTTCTTCGTGATTCAGTTTTGGTAGGTATGTTTCTAGTAAGTTATCCATTTCCTCTAGGTTATCCAATTTGTTGGTGTATAATTGTTCATAGTCGTCTCTTATAATCCTTTGTATTACTGTGGTATCAGTTGTAATTTCTCCTCTGACATTTCTGATTGTATTTGTTTGAGTCTTCTCTTTTTTTTCATAATTATTCTAGCTAAAGTTTTGTCAATACTGTTATATTTAACAACAACAACAAAAAAAACCTCTTAGGTTTGTTTTCTGTTATCTTTCTAGTCTCTATTTCATTCCTATCTGCTTTGATCCTACTTCCTTTCTTCTAATAACTGTGGACTTAGTTTGTTCTTCTTTTTCTAGTTCCTTGAGGTGAAGTTAGGTTGTTTATTTGAGATTTTTCTTTTTTTCCTTTAAGTAAGAATTTATAGCTATAAACCTCCCTCTTAGACTGCTTTTGGTGTACCTCATAAGTTTTGGTATGTTGTATTTCCATTTTCATTAGTCCCAAGATAACTTCTGATTTCTCCTTTGACCCATTAGTTATTCAGGAGCATGCTGTTTTATATCCATATGTTTGTGTTCCAATTACCTCCTGTTAGTGCTTTCTAGCTTCATACCATACTGGTTGGGAAAAAATGCTTGATATGATTTCAGTCTTCTTAAATTTGTTAAGACATTATTTGTGGCCTAACGTATGATTTATCCTGGGAAATATTCTGTGTGAACTTCCTGAGAAGGATGTGAATTCTGCTACTGTTGGCTGGAATATTCTATATATGTCTGTTAGGTCTATTTGGTCTAATGTATAGTTCAGGATGTTTTTTTCCCATATTGATTGTTTATTTGATTGATTTTTCTGTTGTTGAAAGTGAGTTTTAAAGTCCCTTACTATTATTGTATTTCTGTTTATTTCTCCCTTCCAATCTATTAGTATTTGCTTTTTGTATTTAGGTGCTCCCATATTGGTGCAAAAGTATTTGCAATTGTTATATCATCTTGATGAATTAACCCTTTATCATTATATAATGTACATCTTTGTCTCTTTGAATTAACCCTTTATCATTATATAATGTACATCTTTGTCTCTTGTTACAGTTTTTGACTTAAAATCTGTTTTGTCTGATGTAAGTATAGCTAACTCTCTTCTCTTTGATTTCCATTTACATGGAATATCTTTCATTGCTTCACCTTAAGCCTATATGTGATCTTAAAGCTGAAGTGAGTTTCTTGTAGGCAGCATAGAGCTGGGTCTTTACCCATTAATCCACTCTATGTCATTTGATTGGAGAACTTAATCTATTTAAATTTAAAGTGATTATTGATAGGTGAATGCTCACTACTGCCATTTTGTTAATTGTTTTCTGGGTATTTTATAAATCCTTTGTTCCTTTCTTTCTGTCTTCTTTTTCATTTGATTATTTACTGCTTTGATTCCTTTCTGTTTGTCTACTGTGTATCTACTATAGGCTTTTGCTTTGTAGTTACCATGAGGCTTATAAAAAAAATCTTAGAGTTAAAACAGTCTATTTTAAGTCATTAACAACTTAACTTCAGTTGCCTACTAAAGCTCCACACTTTTTCTTGGATATAATTAGTTATTCTTTTTAGTTATTTATTTAAAATATATTGAGATATTCAGAGTTACCAGTAGTAGATATATTTCACTGATGGGTATTTCTCACACACCTTCTCCAGTCACTCTTGCCTCATCAGCTACAGTCTTGTTCTGTTTCATTCTCTTTTCTCTCTTTTCCCATCTTCCTTTATAATTTCCGTCTAAATATTTTCTCTTCTAAATATACCTTACCATATTTCCTATATTTTATACCTTCCTACACAGAAGATAATAACTGATTCCAGATTTGCTGCATGTATTCCCTTTAAAGAACACATTAAATACCATCTTCAAATTTATGAAAACCCATTACACTAAAGATGTTAACTTCATGCTGGGACAAAGTAAATATTATTAAATATTATTACTATATAAATGTTTGTATAATATAGCAATTATAATTATGTATAGTTATATAATATTAACTTATATGATATACATACTTATATAAAAATAAATATTATTAAATAACATTACTAAATATTTAACTATTAGTGAAATTTGTCTGGCAGATGTCATCAAAAATTATTTTAAAAACTTTTTCCTGTCATATATAATTAATTTTACTACAAAATTTCCAAAATGTAGTCAAAAGTAGAGATTATTTAATCAAATCCCTTTTTATTGATGAGGAAATTGAGACTCTAAGCTACATAATTTAACTAACAGCAGTAGTACACTGTTAATGTACACCATTACTTGTAGTATTATCCCCATTTTATAGATGTGAAAACTGAAACACACTGAACTAATTTATCCAAGGTCATATAGTTGGTCAGAGAGTTGAACCCATAAAATTTGTCTCTCAGTTCTGAGCTCTAAACATGATGAAATACTGCATATCTTCAAATTTTTATTCAAGTTCTCTTTCACCCAACTTAATCTGAAATCTCATCTAGTCAGAAAAATAGAAAAATAAAAGTAAAAGCAACTTTTTCAATGGAAAGTTGATTATATGTTTTTTCCCCCTTCTATCTGGGAAACATAATCATTAATTATAAAACTCAGATGAGTTGCAGTCAGTCCAGGAACATACAAATGACAATTCCTGAGAGGAACCTCTAACTAAGGTCTTTACGTAGCTGACAGTTCATGGGAAGGACATACTCAACTTTCTAGAAAAAAAAAAAAAAAAGCAATATTCATTTTATTACTTGTCTTAAAAGTAAATAAGAAAATTATAAAAATTAGGCTATAAAGCTAAATATGAGTAAAGTTCCTTCTTAGAAAGAAATTCTAGAATCAATTACTCTTTACTTCTTCCATGCATTACAGATCTTACAAATGTTTCACATTGTATGTACTACAAAAGTCACCCTTTTCTAGGGTCTCATAACACATAATTAAATAAAATAATATTTATGCGAGTTTAGTTGATCAAGGTGAAAATGACAACTAAATCTTCACCAGGTGTCTTTGACATAACTTCTCCCACCTAAAACTTTTTTCAAAATTACTTTCAAGTTAGGATTGGTTTGGCTCACCAAATTTGGCCTCTGGTTGTCTTAGTTACACTGTCTTCCCTAATGCTGTGGCAATGAGGATAATTATAATTCATTCCTATTGATGGGAAGTCACTTTCTTATTTGGCTTAACCATTGCTCCTGGCATTTTCACATTATTATGAAAGCTGTCTTTCCTACTCTTTACACCAAGCAATAACTCACAGATTCCTGTTCAGTGCTCTCATATCTAATAGTGCATAAGCTTGTGTCAATTGTCAGTTTATATTATAACCATTCTGTGTAAATTGTTCAGGAGGATGAAAGTATATCCATTATAGAAAGCAAGATAACAAAGGAAAAACATATTTTATCTTTTGTGATTGAGGAAATTTTAATGCTTATGTATAGAAATGCCAATTACATTAGTATTTAGTTCCTTAAATCATGAACTTCTTGATAATTGAGTTTTTTGCAAAGGGATTCTGTAATCTTAAAAGTCTTTTCCTTATATAGTAGCTTAATGCCAAAGAAGGGAAATTATGAATTGTTGAAGCTCACTTTTACTATTACGCTTTTATTATTTTCCCTTCATTGGTCCTGTGTTTAGAAATATTTTTGCTTATCAACCTTTGTTGATTAGCTAGTACGTTTTCTATTTTAAAAATTAAATATTATATAACTACTAATAAAATGTTTTGAGCATTATAAAAAATGGTGTCATGATAGTTGAGTTGATATAATTTTAGCAAAAATCAAGGAAGTTAACATTTTACTTCACTGTTCATTATATATTTTTAATATCTTGATAAGAACTTGGAGACCTCAGTTCCTAGTTTCATCATTCATAAACACCTGGACTCCCATATTGAAACCATTGTTATAAAAGAGGTTTTATTTATTTTTCTGTTCTCATGATACCCTCCCTACTTTAAAAAGCATAAAATATTTCCACTGATTTTTTAATCAAAAAAGAAGTTAAGTACTTGCTCAGTTTCAGTTAACATGAAATATCTAACTTTTTGAATCCTTTCTTTTGGTGTTTTTAATGTCTCTGAATTCAAATTAACAAGATTTAACTACATGGCTCTACATAGATAACAAAGAATATGAGCGAACTGAAAATATGAAGGTTTTTACCTCCTTAGACCAGTGGCTTATCTATTGGAGCATGTTGGGTCCCTGGTGTGGCACAAAAACACTTGATTTAACTCTTGCTCCAAAAAGAAATACCTCTGTATAAATGGTCCATGTAGCAATGTGATCATTTACAATTGAGGGGCCACTTTAAACCAGAGTAATACACCCAAGGGAGTCATGGTTTCCACCAAAAGAAAAAATCACAGTAGGCTTATGCAGTAGTTTCAAACGCCAGAGGGAATAACTTCTTCACAGAAAAAAAGCCTTAAAATGAAGTAGCATGTTCCACAAAGAACAAAATGTCTCCTTAAAATGAACAGGTAAGTTGGTTTTGCTAAAATTACAGACAGTTTCCTCCAGAACTATTTTGATTAGCTGACCTAATTCTACTTCTCCTTGGCCTAAATCTTCTTCACCTTGACATACAATGACATTATTAGAAGGGTTTCAGTAATTTTAAAATAGAAAAATTTATTCATGGAGCTAAACTATATTCCATTTTAAAAGAAAGATATAGCTCTACTATGAAGGATAATATAAGCTAGGCCAGGAACACAGGAACATTTCCACCTCCTTTTTGTGTGTGCGTGTGTGTGTGTGTGTGTGTGAGAGAGAGAGAGAGAGAGAAAGTCAAACCAAAGAGAGCACAGGATCCTGAGAAATTGCAGCTCCAGTACCTTGAGATGAACCATAATTCACAGAAATATACAGCCAAAGGTGAAGAAGAATGAGTGGGAATATTCCTATGAGCTCGAGTGATGATCAGGTGTCAGTAGCAGGTTTTTCTCTGTGGAAGTGTCCAGAGCATAGACAAATAATCAGAATATATCAGATAAAATTAAATATAAATGTGATATCTGGCCCATATCAGGAGATTCTAGTTCTGATTGTGTACAGGTACCCTTTCCTTTGCTGAATAATTTGTGGACCCAAATTTCCTACAAGGTAAATTTCAGGGTGTTGTTCTAAGGTCGTAGAGAAGACAAAACAGTTGGAATCATGTATATTTGGATATTAATCCCAACAATTGCACCCCTGATGGCTGTGTGAATTTGAATAAGTTATTCACCAACCCAAGACTCAGATTCCTTACCTATAAAAATGTGCAAGTAAAAGTTTTTCAGGTTCCTGGGAGTATCAAGTAAAAAATCGGCATGAAATACATATATATGGCTTCTAATACTTGGAAACTTGATTAGTGCTATTTTTCTTTCTCCCTTTATCTATTTTTTCTTCCCTTCTTCCCATATACTTTCTAGCTTATTGTTGAAAGCCAAAGAAAGAGAGAGAGAGAGAGAGAGAGATGTATTTATGAGAAATTCCTTCAGTCAATTAACTTTTTCAAAAGACAGGATTAGAGTGGTGCACAGTATACTGCATTTATCATACAGCATGACTTATACCTCTTTACTAAGTAGAGGATTTCAAATTTCCCTGCATCATCACAGACAATTCTCAACATCCAATCATTCCCATACTAAATTACCCCTCCCCATTGGTATGCCTGTAGGAACTGTTGTATTGCAAAATAATCTGAGGCTGTATTCAGATTTAGTAGAAAAAGGTGTCCTGAGTCATCACAGTGTCTCATGTATGCTGAGATTAATACTTTTCCTTCTCTGAAATTGAGATGTGTCTAACAATCAATGACATGTCTCAGTCTTATTGGCAGTATTATTTTTTCTCTTTGAATCAAACATGAAATAGTGATGTATCTAATATTGATGGTATCTTAAAGTCAGTGAAACATGGTAACAATGTCTGCCATAGGCACAAAAGATACAATGTAGACCAGCCATCCACTTTCATACAATGTATGAAATATTTGCAGTAGGCATGTGCGTAAAGATATAACTATGTGAATATTTATAATTTTTTCTTAATATTGAAAAAGTTGCAAAGATATTTAAATGGTAGTTCGAGTATATACATTATAGTTTATTCATACAATAGAGAGTAGAGGGTATGCTGATGTTAAAAATGAGAATATTAAAAAAAAGCAAACCCATCTATGAACATAGAAATTAGTTAATGTCTGTTAAATAACATTGTTAAAACTACTACACAGTTACCCATGTTTTGGGAAACACAAATGTTTATGTTTCTAATATTATAAAAAATGTGTACACTTTTGATTTTTCTATAGTGAACATACCGAGTTTTATATCAATAAAAAAAATAAGGGAAACAATTTTAACATAAATACACCGTAGTCAACAGAACTTAACAAAAAGAACAGCTGGGAAATATGAATAAAAATTTAAAGACAAACAATTTTGTCCTCTCACGCATATTCTTCCCTAGCTTGTATAAAGAAAGCATAAGTGCATAATTTGGCTGATGATTAATTGAGTGTTTAACTTTAGGCAGGCAAAGAGATGTTGGAACCAGCACGTGTACAGAAATAGCTCTCTCCACATGTAGACATTCTTGCACAAACTGCAGAACTTATATGATGAACATCTCTCTCTCTCACTCTCTTTCACCCTTAAATAATGACTCGATTGAACTTGGGAGCCTTCTTTTGCTGATATTGAAGTCATTCCCAAAAGAAGTTGGTTCAGATAGTATCGTTAGTATTTGAACTTGCAGCAGTGACCTGATCTGAGTACAGGGCCTTCTTCCCAACCTTTGATGTGCTGTCAGAAGGTAAGTTAAATCCCAGGCTTCTTGGCATCAGGTTTTAATTTGATATCGTGGAAGTGAATTGCATACTCAGTACTAAGACAGATAGTGTCTGACTATTACCTATCTTGTGAAGTGGTTGGAGACACTGCTTAGGTGAAACAATCAGGAAAAAAATCAGAATTTGTCAGCTTCATTATGTGTCTGGTAATTTGCTTCATTCATAGTAAGTGTTTAGAACATTTCTGATTGGATGTCAGGCATTTATTACCTCTGACAATAGACTGTTGCCACTGGTACTCTGGGAGAGCACTGGTTAACAGCATATGGGAACTGTTTCTCCTGCTGCTTAAAGAAACATGTAGTGGTCCTACAGTTTTAGAAACTACGAGAAAACAAAGTGCTGAGATCAAAACAAAGAGGATGTGAGCTTCTTACAATACTGAATTCATAAACGTCTTCCACTCTGTGACTGACAATGATATATATGTATATTATATGTATATATTTAAGTGTGTGTGTGCATATAGTTTTAAAAGAATGTTACATATTTTAAAAGTAACAAGAAACCTTGGAAATTGAAATTCAAAATGGATTTATCCTGAACAGCAGTGCAAAGCTCTGTTTTAGGAAAAATTAAGAGCATATGTTTCAGAATTCAGCTCTAATTTGCAATGGATTGCTTCAGTAAAACCACTTGTATCAGTATTGTTAATCTTAATGGTTACAAGTGACCCACGTTTTAATAATCCAGACCATCGGCTGAGCACAAATCTCTTTTTCTAATTAAGAATGTTTGACCACAAGAGGGAGTTCCTTGCCAACTGTTTACTTATCCTCAACACATATTACAGGCCTGAATTTCCAAAGAAAAATACCTTCAGATATATTTAGTTTCTTCTGTGCTTTTAGGCTAAGAAACTGATGACAATCTATTTAAATTTAGGCCTTCATGAATTTCCAGAATAAAATATAATTTGCAGTATGAAATTTTTAAGCTAACATACTAATCATTTTTCAAGAATAAAATGATGCACCATAGTTTTTGAAAAAGCTTCCAAATTTGTACCTGCAAGATTGCAGTGCACTGGTTTGTGAACAGAACCCACACAGACACACCAAGGAGCCTTTGAGGGTGCAGGTTACGTTACCATACACCATTCTGCTTAATTTGCGTGAGTAAAGATAGCTCCACCTACATAAATTAATGCACATATTTTTGCTGAATTTGGTACCATCAGTGAATAGAGTGTAGGATATGGAATGCAACGTTCAAGCTACAAAATTAAATGAACATGTTTAAAGAGAAAAAATCATGTTCCAACTAGTGAACTCCTTAGAATGTAAATTAAAGCTATTTCTCTCATGATTAGGTGCATAATATACACAATAATTGAACTATATATTATAAAGCTAAAAATATTTCCTACTTCATAACAATTTGACTTAAAATTATATGTAAGTCAGAGCATCCCAGTCAAATGTACACTGATACAACTTTGAAAAAGAATCAGCATGATTAGGAAGTGCTGTTAGTTATTCAGTATTGTTCCAGGCTTCTTTTCACTTAAGGTAAAAGGGTAGGATTGTTTTAAAACTTGTAAATGATTCCCCTAAGAGTGTGATTTCTCTGGTGACTACTCCCAGAATGTTACACCATAGCATTCAGAAGTCACACTCCACAGCGTCCTTCCTCATCTCATGATTAGAGCAAGAATTGCTTCGAAGTCAAAGCACATGAGCACTTAGAGATAGACACTCCAGCAATACATATCAAGATAATTAATAAGTATAACCATAGTAAATGCAGTAATTTTGGCAAAACTTGTTTGGAGAAAATGACTGCATCTCACATGTGTTCCTGGTGTGCCTTTATGGCACTGGCTATAAATATGGGTTATAGAGAGGAAAATACCAGTAATTCTTTATGCTGTTCACTCCCACCCCCTATGGTTCTTAGGATTGTATTATTTTAAACCATTTTTGACACATTTGACCACATGAAGTCATGCATTTTTAAGCGCTGCTCTTTTTACAGTAACTTGAACTGACAAGTCAGGAAAGCAGACTCCTGTAGTGACCCAAGTAGTCCTGCAGTCCTGCAGCTCACTTGAAAGGGTTCTCCCCACCTGTTTCCAACACAAACACAGTGAGCAAGAAAAGGATGGTGCAGGTCTACATATATTTGAGAGCAAGAATTTAGGTAAAATAAAATACAGGGTAAGTCACGAGACATTGTGAAAACACACACACACGCACACACACATTCAATTATAGACAGTAATATGTTTAAAATGAATATTCTTTGTCCAGGTAGAGATGAAGTCATGATAAATCCTTCCTTTAAGTCTGAGACCAAAGTCAAGATGACATTAAGCTTGAGAAGTGGAGAATTTCACTCATTTTTTTCAGCAAGTGGTTGTAGGATATATTGTGTTATACGCTGTGGAGTAGGAGCCTGGGAATTTTCCCTCCTTTTCTTCCTTTCTCTCTCCTCTCTCTCTCTCTCACACACACACACACACACACATACACACACACACACACAAAACCCATACATGTACTGTTCTTTGGGATTAGTAATATTGATTTTCAATGGATGTATTGAAAATATGCCTTGCACTAAAATTCAGGGAAAACATCTGGATGTTTTGGTCTCCATAATGTAAAAGATCCAGATGTTTGAAAATATGCTTAGTGACTGAAATGTATGTATGTGTGTGTGTGTGTGTGTGTGTGTGTATAATCATTTGCTTCACTTCTTGGTTCCATGAAGACAAAACCTTTGTCTTCACATATTGTCATTATGAAACATAATAATTTCTCAAATTCACCTCATAAAATCTAACACATTTACATTTTGAACACTTTATTTGGTAGGTCCCTCGCACTATCAACATATGCACATTTGAAGGTGAGTTAAGGAATCATGCCAGTCATCTGGAAGACAGTGTAAGGATCCACAAGCCCAACTCTTAAATTTAACAGAGTTGGCAATGCAAAGCCAGGGAGGCACAGAGAGACTTGCTCATAGGGACATTTTCTAGCTCTTTCAAAGTCAGGCCTCACTCAAAAACTTGTAACTTAACATCCTTATCTGATAGGATAAAGACTGACAGAGAAAAGGATTTCAGCCTTAATAGTTGCACTAAGAATTTCATGTTTATATGAACTTTTGAGAAGGGGTCATGTGTTATTCTGTTATTTCTAGTAAAGTCTTGGTTTTTTACTTGGCTGATAAATTTTAGTTTATTTTTGTTTTGTGTTGCCATCATTTATTTTATTTTTATTTTAGTGTATTTATATTCAGTTCATTTTTATTTTCAAAAGTAAATGGGACAGAGGGAGAGCTAAGGTAGACCTGTGGGTGATGATGCTAAGTGTTTTTTAATCACACCTACTATTTATATCTTTAAAAAAAAGTTAGTTAGAATGACATACACTTCCCTGTCTCTTCACATCTTTTTTTTTTTAACATTTTTATTAGAGTATAATTGCTTTACAATGTTGTATTAGTTTCTGCTGTATATCAAACTGAATCAGCCATATGTATGCATATGTCCCCATATCTCCTCCCTCTTGAGCCCCCCTCCCACCCTCCCTATCCCACCCCTTTAGGTCTTGACTGATAAATTTGGAATATTATCAGTACTATTGATGCCTTTGTTGTCATGACTATAACGAGTAAATTTTGATCTCACACAACCAATTTACAAATAAACATAATAAACAAATTCCCTTAATCAATAAGAATCCTGAAATAAGAACAGCATACAACTTTCTAGCCCTGTGTTTCAAGTCAGGTAAGGTGAATACGTTTTTTAGATGAAAATATCTTAGATAAATTACAATAAGCCATTCAAAAAAGCATGGTTTAAAATATGCCAAAATATCCACACGCCACCACTGGACTGAGGGCTTCAGTTAACAGTGCAAAAAGCTATCTTTAATAGCTATTGGACGCTCAGCAGGATGAGCAAGGCTGGGATTAGAGATAATGATAATTGTTGGACCGGCAGGGAGGCAAAGGAAAAAGCGATCGGCCTCCCTTGGCTTTGTAAAGCGTAGTGGGAAGAAACATTCAGGAGGACATGATGCTGGACGGTGATACATTTAATAATCTCAGTATTTCTTTTTTAAGTTGATCTGAGATGGTTCTTTCAAATTTAAATATAGTATTGAAATGCATCTTTAAGTCTCTTCATGTTGGTGCCTTTTTTCTATTTCCTTGCCTCCATTCTAATTCAATCCTTGTCCTCTTAAGTGAATATTGGTGTACTGATGTTGTAAGTCGATTGTCCAACACCCCAACATCTCCAAAATAGTCCAAACTAATTGGGGAAGCCAGGCTGATCTGTCTCATGGGCTGCTATGACTGCGTTACTTCCTTATTCTGAAACTCAGAGACTTTCCTATCATATTCAACAAAATACAAATTTCATAGACTGGCATTTAAGTTCTCCTCCTAGAAGATATCAGCCTTTACTTTTTTTTTTTTTTTTTAACTAACACTGCCCCCACGTGAAACATTTTTTCAAACATTCCTTTCTGGCTCTTGTACCATGAAGATAATTCTCCTCAGGCAGGAAGATCCATACCTTGCCGATGGAAATATATCCACCATATAAAGCCTACATCAGTCGGCATGTGTTCTATATGTCTTTCTCCACAACTCTTATGAATGGATCACCTACTGCCCATCTCTTGATAACATTCACTTTGTACCACTGAAGTAGCACTTATGCCAGAATTATAGATATCTGTGTAAGGTGCTGTCTCCCCATCATATTTTGCTCTTTTCTATAGCACGAACCATGTCGTGTTCAACTTTATCTTACAAAACTGCCTATTTTCTATGTAATAGACACTACAGAAATTACTTGTGAACTGATGAATTAGTCAAACTTTGAGTAAAGTAATATATTGCATGACATGTATATTAACAAAAATAACCTTGTTAAGATTTTGCATCCATTTAAATTCATTACTTTTATCATTACTTATTGTTCTGGATTGTTCTTCCAATGGCCAAGGATGACCTTCTGTTTGTCCCCTCCAAAGGCCATGGACGTACATTACAAGAAGATTAGGGCCAGTGAGTAAATTGAGGCCCAAGTGTTTAATCCCCCTGATCATTTTCTGATAGATTACCTTGGGATGGTTGTTTCTTTTGACCGAATGTCACAGCTCCCATCAGGAGGGCCTCTCCCAATCTCTCTCTCCTGGTTCCAATAACTGTCCCCTCTCCTCTTGCCCTTCAGACTTAGATCTGGCACTAAATCTCTTCTATTACTAATCCCAAGAGGATGCACTATTTCTTGTGGCCCTTGTCTATCCCAATCATGCTATAAATAGTACCTTTAGAAAACTCTCTTCAAATTTTTCCTATTTAATTATGTCATTTGCTTTCCAAAAGGATCCTGAATTATGATACTTCTACAAATGTGTGTGTATTTTCAGCACATAAACATTGTCATTGTATAACTACAAAATGAACAATTCTCAAAGCCGTGGGGACTTACGTAAACTAACAAATAACTATCTTTTCCCAAGAGTATTGTAGAAACAATCTGAATTAATTCAATCACCAATAACTCTATTAACTGTATTGTGTGCATTAGCTTAGGTACTGTTTTTAGCCATTACTATGTAACAAAGAACACAGGTATATATAAATATCTTTCCTTTTCAGTAGTTAAAGTTGCTGAAAATGATTACAACCCATGCACAGCCAACATCTCTAGCCAACCAATGCCTATATAAAGTCAATACACTAGTTACTCAAATTCATACTTGTAAGTCAAACATCTTTTATTTTTTAAAAATTCTACTCTATAACTTAAGCTACTAGCCACCGTGAAGTTGCTGAAGTAATCTGTTATTCAACCATAAGTAGGCAACACTGATCGTAAAATTGTTCTTTAATATGTGTACGCTACCTTGTGCCTTGATAGAGGATGAAGAGACCCTATATTAATATGCAGTGTGTAGTTTATCAGGAGCGGATACGATAAAACTGTATGTTAAAAAAAAAAAATTAATAAAACATTTACTTGAAATAACTTCTTTTGGAAGTTTGAGAACTGAAATGGACAAATTATGTATATAGTATTGGTCTCCTGGTGGGACACTACACACAAAATCAACAAACAAAATGCTACAGTAAAAGTAGCTTTCTACCTTAAACTTAAAAAAAAAAAATTCTCACAAATTCAATTCAAAAGACTTGTATTTCAAAAGAAAACGTAATTTTTTTGTTAGTGTGCTTAAATGCTTTTCTCCAGCTAAAATATGGCTGAACAATTTGAATCCAATTTTATAATTAAAAATTGCTCCCCCCTGTGAACTCGTAGTAATGTTTCATCCAAAAGCAGATTATTACAACAAAATTATAAACCCCTGAAAAGAAGGGGAGCATTATAAATGGAAACACCCACACAACCTTAAGTACAATATAGCAGTGCAAACAGCATTGCTCTAATGACAGTAATCCTGCTTGCCTTAGCTGTATTCATGCAAATGACAATTTAGTACAGATGTGGCAGACATTTGCATGGTTAATGGCATCATTTTTTTCTCCTTTTCTACTCCTCTGTAGTATTATCAGCTGTTATGCTTAACATTACAAATTCTGTGTGCTGTTCCTAACATTAGTGAAAACATAAGGCTGGTAGTTTCCTTGTCAGTGATTTAACAAAAACATGCATATGCACAAAAAATCAGGAGGTGTAGGAGGGGGCATGAGGGTTGCAAAAGGTGATTGGTGCCTGGCTGAGGCTTTCTCCTTATAAGAGATTCCCTTTCAAGAATGACTTTGGAATAGAATCAGTTTTTAATACCCAAATAACCTCAATAGTTTCCCTCTGTTTCAACTACAAATCCAGAAAATTTCACATGTAATTTCAACTCACATAATCATTTCCTAACTAGATTTATGTATAGATTTCTCCCCTTCCATTTGGAAATATGCATCTCAGTTCATGAAAAGAACATTTCCATTTCTTGTAAGATTTGATGCAAGTAAATATGCAAAATAGTGACAGTTTGGTCTAAGAGGATAACTAATACATATAACATATTATTCTGGTTATTAAACATTGCCTAATGCTAAAAATGCCAGTATGAAAGAGAGTACCACATTAAGTTAAGAAGCGACACATTTATGGCCAAGAAAAGTGGTATATTATCTCATTTTCTGTTGTTGTGCTCAAGGCATATATACACATACATATACACAGAGAGAAAGATGCCCAGAGAAAAGAGAAAGAGCTAAAATTCATTCTACAGTGAACACAAAAATGTTGACTTCTGTTTACCAAGACACTGCAATAACATTTATTGATTACTTGATTTTAAGAAATTATGGAAGATTCTTAGATTTCATATTTTAAAAAAAATATAGATAGAACATTTCAAATGTTATATATTTATCATCACTTTACTAAATTTCAAATTAAACCTAACCCTTAACTAAAGGAAGCCCTAATTCTGACTTCAATATTTTCTTCATTTTTTCTTCATTTACTTTACCCTCCCTGTAAACCTCACCCCAATACCACACTGTCATTTCCTACTGTCCAAAGATACCCTTTCCTTCAAAGTACATTCTCTTACATGTCAGATGCCTATTACAATTCTTGATCTTTCTAAAGTCCTGTTTAGACAGTTTTGTGTATAATTTTTCAAGGACATAGATAATTGATAGATTTATATAGAGAGTTTTATATAAAGAAAGTTTCTATTTATATAGTTATCTATGTGTGTAAAAAATATAACTATATAAATTATATATTGCCACATTTAAGCCATTAGATTCTTTTTCTACTTCCTTCACTCTACCCAAATTTTTAATTCAAAAATAGGACCAGTTTCACCAGTAAACAGTAGTATAATGCTTGATATACTGAATGTGACTTCTATCTACTAGGCTTCATTGCTATGCAAAGATTTTGCTATATCTTAGAAAGATTTATAAATATTGGAGTGACATGTTGAAATCATTGACTGAGGAAAAATTTCACAGCAATATGGATAGGAATGGGAACGTACAGAAACAGAGGGAAATTTTTTCTTTTTGGTATTAAATTTTAATTTCATGACACAAAAGAGTTCTTTGACCAGATTCAGGACAATATTTCTTTCTCATGCTCAATATTTGTAATTGATTCTTTTTTAAATTTAATTTTTATTTTGTATTGGAATTTACTTGATTTAAAATATTGTGTTAGTTTCAGGTGTACAACTAAGTGATTCATTTATACATATATCCATTCTTTTTCAGATTCTTTTCCTATATAGGTTATTACAGAATATTCAGTAGAGTTCCCTGTGCTATTCAGTAGGTCCCTGTTGGTTATCTATTTTATATATAGTAGTGTGCGTATGTTAATGACAAGCTCCTAATTTATCCCTTACCCCACATTTCCCCTTTGGTAACCGTAAGTTTGTTTTCAAAGTCTGTGAGTCTGTTTCTGTTTTGTAAATAAGTCCATTTGTATCATTGTTATTAGATTCCACATATAAGTGATATCATATTTGTTTCTCTGTCTGACTTAGTATGGTAATCTCTAGGTCCATCCATGTTGCTGCAAATGGCATTTCATTCTTTTTTCATGGCTGAGTAATATTCCATTGTATATATGTGCCACATCTTTATCCATTCATCTGTTGATGGACACTTAGGTTGCTTCCATGTCCTGGCTATTGTAAATAGAGCAGCAGTGAACATTTTGGTACATGACCCTTTTTGAATTATGGTTTTCTCAGGATATATGCCCAGTAGTGGGATTGCTGGGTCATATGGTAGTTCTATTTTTAGTTTTTTAAGGAACCTTCATACTGTTCTCCATAGTGGCTGTATCAATTTACATTCCCACCAACAGTGCAAGAGGGTTCCCTTTTCTCCACACCCTCTCCAGCATTTATTGTTTGTAGATTTCTTGATGATGGCCATTCTGACTACTGTGAGGTGATACCTCATTGTAGTTTGATTTGCATTTCTCTAATGATTAGTGATGTTGAGCATCCTTTCCTGTGTTTGTTGGCAATCTGTATATCTTCTTTGTAGAAATGTCTGTTTAGGTCTTCTGCCCATTTTTGGAATGGGTTGTTTGTTTTTTTGATATTGAGCTGCATGTATATTTTGGAGATTAATCCTTTGTCAGTTGCTTCATTTGCAAATATTTTCTCCCATTCTGAGGGTTGTCTTTTCGTCTTGTTTATTGTTTCCTTTGCTGTGCAAAAGCTTTGAAGTTTCATTAGGTCTGATTTGTTTATTTATGTTTTTATTTCCATTTCTCTAGGAGCTGGGTCAAAAAGGATCTTGCTGTGATTTATGTCATAGAGTGTTCTGCCTATGTTTTGCTCTAAGAGTTTGGTAGTGTCTGGCCTTACATTTAGGTCTTTAATCCATTTTGAGTTTATTTTTGTATATAGTGTTAGGGAGTGTGCTAATTGCATTCTTTTACTTGTAGTTGTCCAGTTTTCCCAGCACCACTATTGAAGAGGCTGTCATTTTTCCATTGTACAGTCTTGTCTCCTTTATCAAAGATAAGATGACCATATGTGCGTGGGTTTATCTCTGGGCTTTCTATCCTGTTCCATTATCTATATTTCTTTTTTGTGCCAGTACCATAATGTTTTGATTGCTGTAGCTTTGTAGTAAAGTCTAAAGTCAGGAAGCCTGATTCCTTCAGCTCCATTTTTCTTTCTCCGGATTGCTTTGGCTATTCAGGGTCTTTTGTGTTTCCATACAAATTTTTAAATTTTTTATTCTAGTTCTGTGAACTTTAAATAAGTTATGATAATAATGCAAATGACCCATGTGGATGGATATAGATATAGATTTTCTCTTCTCATTGTCCAAGAGAGCAACCAGGTTCCCACAGTAAAAATCAGAGAAAAATGTCCTCTTGTTTCTGGCAGGATAGGAATAGAGACCATTTTGAAATGCCAGAATGCTTTGTTTGTCCTAATAAAGGCTGCCCTCAGGAGAAAACAATGAATCAGAGCCTAACCTGCTGGACAATTTTTAGAATCTAACCAACCTTAGGGAAGAGAAATGCCCAACTCCAGTGAACTTTAGCCATCCGGTCCCCTCTAAGAGGGGAGAAAAATTCTGAGAATCTTTTATGAATTCCATAATGCAGAAGCACTGGCTCACTAAGAGACTGTGACCTAATCATAAGAATATAAAACACTTTCCCTCCCCACCACACCTTGCCGCCACATTGGCGAAGGCCTACTTACAGAGCTTCCTTTTACATGGTACATCATGTGTGACTATCAAAAATAAATTACAAGGCATACTAAAAGGTGAAAAATAATTTGAAGAGACAGAGCAAGCATCAGAACCAGACTTGGCAGAAATGTTGGAATTAGCAGAGTGGGAATTTAAAACAACTGTAATTAATATGCTAAGGGCTAATGGATAAAGTAGACAGCATGCAAGAACAGATGGACAGTGTAAGCAGAGGGATGAAAATCCTAAGAAGCAAAAAGAAATGCTAGAGGTAAAAATCATTGTAACAGAAATGAAGAAAGCCTTTGATGTGCTTATTAATAGACACAGCTGAGGAAAGAATATGTGCGCTAGAAGATGTGTCAATAGAAGTATGAAAAACCAAAAGCAAAGAGAACAAAGAAAAAATAAAACAGAATAGAATATCAAAGGACTGTGGGACAACTATATATGTGTAATGAGAATTCTAGAAGGAGAAGAAAGAGAAAAAGGAACAGAAAAATATTTGAAACAGTAATGACTGAGAATTTCCCCAAATTAATGTCAGAAACCAAACTGCAGATACAGAGAGGTCAGAGAACACCAAGCTGGATAAATGCACCCCACCCCCCCAGAAAAAAATCCCTACACCTGGGCATATTATTTTCAAACAACAAAAAAATCAAAGATAAACATAAAATTCTGAAAGAAGACAGAGGGGAAAAAAACACCTTTTATTTTTGAGAAACAAAAATAAAAATTACTTCATAGTTAAACTCAGAAAACATGAAAGGAAGAAGAGAGTGGAATAAAATATTTAAAGTATTGAGAGAAAAACAAACACTAACCTAGAATTATGTACTCTGCAGAATTACTCTTTAAAAGTGAAGGTGAAAAAAGACTTTCTCAAACAAACACTAAGGAAATTTGTTATCAGTAGACCTGCCTTGCAAGAAATGTTAAAAGAACTTCTTAGACACAAAAATATATAGGTCAAAAACTAGGATCTACATAAAACATAACCATTGAAGAAGCAATAAGTGAAGCTAAAATTAAAATTATTTTTCTTAACTGATCTGATAGCAGTTTGTTCAAAATAATAACTGTTATGTATGCCATATATGTGTACATATGCTTATGTAAGCTTATATTTAAGTTAAATGAATGGCAGCATTGATACAAGGGACAGAAGAGAGGAGTTAAGATTATTTTGTTATGAGAAACTTGCCCTACCCTTGAAGTGATACAGTGTTATTTGAAAATGGATGTGAATTAGTTGCAAATGTATATTTCAAACTCTACAGCAACTACTAAAAAGAAAGTTTTTAAAGTATGTTAAGAAAGAAGATGAAATCATATAAAATTCTCAACTAAAACCACAAAAGGCCAAAAAAGAAAAAGAAAGAAAAATAGGAACAAAGAACAAACGCAAACAAAGGCAAAAATCAAAAATCAATAACATATGGCAGATATAAATTCAAATATATCAATAATCACTTTGAATGTCAAATGGTCTAAATACACCAATTTAAGACAGAGATTACCACAGGATCAAAAACAAAACCCAACTATATGTTGTCTACAAGAAACCCACTTTAGCTGCAAAGTCACATATAGATTAAAAGTAAATGGATGGAGAAAAAGAACCATGATAAAAATAATGGAAAGAAAGCAGGAGTAGCTTTATTAATTTCAGATAGAGCAGACTTCTAAGCAAGGAGAGTTATCAGGGGTAAAGGAGGGCATCACATAATGATAAAGGAGTCAATTCTCCAAGAAGGCATAGCAATCCTTAGTGTGTATGTGCCTAACAATAGAGGGTCAAACCACCTGAGACAAAAACTAATGTAACTGCAAGGAGAGATAGATGAATCTACTGTCATATTGGAGACTTCATACCCCTCTATCAAAAATTAACAGATCCAGCAGGCAGCAAATCAGTGAGGACATAGTTGATCTCAACAACATCATCAGTCAACTGAATATAATTGTTATCTACAGACTACTTCATCCAACAGCAGCAGCATACACAATCTTTTCAAGCTCATATGCAACATTCACCAATATAGACCACATTCTGGTCTATAAGCACACGTTAAGAAAATTTAGAAGAAAATAGATCATATGATGGCTATTCTTAGACCACAGTGGAATTAAAGTATATATAAATAACAGAAAGATAACTGAAATATACCAAAACATACACATTTAAATAACACATGAGGCAATGAATAAATATAAAAATAAATTTAAAAATATGAGCTATATGAAAATGAAAACACAACTTATCAAAATTTGTGGGATGCAGTGTAAGCAGTGCTTAGAGGAAAGTTTGTAGCATTGCTACAGATATAGTTGACCCTGAACAATGCAGACATTAATTAGACGTTAGATACAGTTGACCCTGAACAATGCAGACAGTGTCATATGCAGTTGAAGATCTGTGTATAGCTTTACAGTTGGCCTTTCATATTTGTGGATCCACATCCATGGTTCTGCATCTGTGGATTCAACCAACTGCAGATTGTGTAGTACTGTAGTATGTATTTACTGAAAAAAATCCAAGTATAAGTGGATCCATGCAGTTCAAACCCATGTTGTTCAAATATCAAAAGATCAATGGTATTAGAAAAGAAAAAAGATCTAAAATAGACAATCTAGGTTTCCATCTTAGGAGACTATAAAAAGAAGTGCAAATTAAATCCAAGGTATATAGAAAAAAAAAAGAAGTAATAAAAATTAAAGGAGAATACAATAAAATTGAAAAAGGTAATCAGTAGAGAAAATAAGTGAAACCAAAAGTTTGTTCTTTAAAAAGATCAACAACATAAATAAGCCAGTAGTCAGGATAACTAAGAAAAAAAAGGACACAAATTATTAATATCAGAAATGAAAGAGGGGACATCAGTAAAGATCTTATTAAAAGGATAACAAAGTAATACTCTGAAGAACACTGTGCCCACAAATTTGATAACCTAGATGAAATGAACCAATTTCTTGAAAGACACAAGCTGCACAAACCCTCACAAGAAGAAATAGACAATCTAAATAGGCTGATAACTGTTAAAGCAATTGAATCAAATAATGAACCTTCCAAAACAGATAGCACCAGGTCCAAACAGGTTCCGTGGTGAATTCTACCAAATATTATCATTTGGAAGGAAGAAATTATACCAATTCTCTGTGATCTCTCTGAGAGGATAGAAGCAAAGGGAATACTTTCTAACTCATTCTATAATGCCAGTATTACCATAATGCCAAAACCATACAAAGATATTACAACAAAAGAAAACTGCAGACCAGTATCTCTCCTGAACATAGATGCAAATATTCTGAACAAAATATTAGCAAATGAAATCCAAAAATGTATAAAAAGAATTATACACCACAACCAAGTGGGATTATCCAGGTATGCAAGGCTGTTTCAATATTCAAAAATCAATGAAGGTAATACATCACATCAATAGGAAAAAAAAAATCACATGTTCATATCAATAGATGCAGAAAAAGTATTCAACAAAGTCCAACACCTCTTCATGATTAAAAACACTTAGTAAACTAGGAATAGAGAGGAACTTTCTCAAATGGAAAAAAATATCTGCCAAAGAATGACAGCTAATATGAAACTTAGCAGTGAGACACTCTCTTCCCCACTAAGATCAAGAACAAGACAATGATGTCTTTCTCACAATTCTTACTGAATACTATATTGGAATTTCTAGCTAATGCAGTAAGACAAGCAGAGAAAATAAAAGCATACAGATTGGGAAGGAAGAAATAAACCTGCTTTTGCTCACAGATGACATGATTATCTATGTAGAAAATCAGTAAGAATTGACAGACAAACCCCTCTTGGAACTAATAAGCAATTATATCAAGGTTGCAGGATACAAGGTTGATACTCAAAAATTGATTGTTTTTCAGTATGTCAGCAATGAACAGGTGGATTTTCAAATTTAAAAACACCATACTATTTACAATATCACCCCTCCCAAAACTGAAATACTTAGGTATAAATCTAACAAAACATGTACAAGATTTGCATGAGAAAAACTGAAAACTCTCATGAATGAAATCAAAGAACTGAACAATGGAGAGAGATATTCCATGTTCATGGACAAGAAAACTGAATATTATCAAGATATCAGGTTTTTCTAAACTTGATCTATAGATTTAATGCAATTCCAATAAAAAACCTAGCAAGTTATTTTGTGGATATCCCAACTGATTCTAAAGTCTGTATGGGGAAACAAAATACCCAGAATAGTCAACACAATATTGAAGGAGAGAACAAAGTTTGAGGAATGATGATACCCAACTTCAAGACTTAGTGTAAAGCTACAGATATAGAGTGTGGTATTGGTAAAACAATGGATGAACCAAAAAAAAGGAACAGACCAGACAGCTCAGAAATAGACCCAAGACGTAGTCAGTTAATCTTTGACAAAGGAGCCAAGACAATACCATGGAGCAAGGATAGTCATTTCAGCAAATAGTGCTGAACAACTGGACAGCTGCACACAAAAAAATGAATCTAGACACAGACCTTATACTCTTCACAAAAATTAACTCAAAATGGGTTATGGACTTAAATATAAAACACAAAACTATAAAACTCCTAGAAGATAACACAGGGAAAACCTAGTGGCCTTGGGTATGATGATGACTTTTTAGATAACAGCACTAAATGTGAAATCCATGAAAGAAATAATTGACAAGCTGGACTTCATTAAAATTAAAAACTTCTGCTTTGAAAATGACAATGTCCAGAGAATAAAAAGACAAGCCACAGACTGGGAGTGAATATTTGCAAAAGAATATAATTTCCTCCTTTCTGATAAAGGACTGTTATACAGTGTATACAAAGAATACTTAAAACTCAACAATAAGAAAACAGACAACCCAATTAAAAAATGGATGAAGACCTTACTAAATACCTCACCAAAGAAGAGATACAGAGGGCAAATAAGCATGTGAAGAGATGACTTCACCATGTCCCTTCATCTGGCACAGAGCTTAACCAGTCCATACCAAAGTTTCTGCTATAGTCTAACCTCATGCTTTGCTACAGTAGCCCACGTGGCATGCTTCCTGGCTCTCAGCTAAGTTCTCTTGTATAGTCCCACTTTATGATACACAACAGCATTTGGGTCTCATTCACACCATGCAGGACTTAAGAAGTACTGTAAGGGAAAAACAGTCTCTTCTGTGTGTCTCTTCTACTCTGAATACTCCACTTCTGATCATCAAATGTGTGGTAGTTTTTCCCATACTAAGCAATTCTCCAACTCTCAGGACACCAGCTGGGTGTCCTACAATTTAATTCAATTCTGATACTATCTCCCTGGAGGTAACATCAGATCCTACAGGCTAAGGGATCAGTCCTACAAGACTGCCCCCTTCTCACACACACACACACACACACACACACACACACACACACAATTCAGATGCCAGTCACCAAGTCCAGGCTATTACCTGTGCTTCTGACTGATAAGCTATAAATCAGAGGTCCCCTGTATACAACTTTGGATTTCCTTAATTTGCTAGAGTAACTCACAGAACTCAGAAAAACAAAACAAATAGACTGCCAGTTATTTCTCCAGGAAAAAAAAAAAATTGAGTTTATTTAGGATCAGCAAAGAATTGCAATTTGGGGTCTGCAAACATGGCAAGCAATGTCCCCAGTAAAAATGGACAGGAAAATTCTCTTTTAGAGGAAAAAGGAAGTTTGGAGGGCTTTAGTAAACAGAGAGTCCATTGGAAGAATTAAGTTTGAAGTATAGTGGCTTTTCATTGGTTGAGTTTTTTTTTGTTTTGTTTTTTTAAATTAATTAATTAATTTATTATTTATTTTTGGCTGCATTGGGTCCTCGTTGCTGCACGCGGGCTTCCTCTAGTTGCGGCGAGCGGGGCTACTCTTTGTTGCTGTGCGCAGGCTTCTCATTGTCGTGGCTTCTCTTGTTGTGGAGCACGGGCTCTAGGCACGCAGGCTTCAGTAGTTGTGGCACGTGGGCTTAGTAGTTATGGCTTGTGGGCTCTAGAGCTTAGGCTCAGTAGTTGTGGTGCACGGGCTTAGTTGCTCCGCGGCATGTGGGATCTTCCCAGGCTAGGGCTCAAACCCGTGTCCCCTGCATTGGCAGGCGGATTCTTAACCACTGCACCACCAGGGAAGCCCCCATTGGTTGAGTTTTGACAGTCTCTCATTGGCTGAGCTCTTGCCAGGCAAGAAGAGGAAGTCAGTTTTTCTTCCTCTTGGGCTCTGCTATCGCTGTGGGGATACAATGGTATGGTCTCCCAGCTCTGTTTAATTGAGGTTCCTGTTTACTAATTTTTTACACATTTTACTTACTAGATTACTGGTTAATTATAAAAGGATATAACTCAGGAACAGCCAGATGAAAGAAATGCATAGGACAAGGTATAAGGGAAGGGGCGAGGAGCTTCCATGCCCATTCCCAAGCATGCCACTCTCCCTGCACCTCCAAGTGTTCAGTAACCCAGGTTCTCTCCTAACCCTGTCCTTTTGGGTTATTAAGCAGACTTTATATTGTAGGCATAATTGGTTAAATCATTGGCCATTGGTGATTGATTCAACCTCCATCTCCAATTCCCTCCCTGGAATTGGGGTGGGGGGTAGGGGGTAAGGTGAGAAGCTGGAGCTAAAAGTTCCAACCACCTAGTCGTGAGTTTGGTTCCCCACGGCAAACAGCTCAGATCCTTAGGGTCTTACCAAAAGTCATCTCATTAACATAAACTCAAGTGTGGTTGAAAGGGACTTGTTGAATAACAAAGGCATCTTTATTGCTCTTATCACTTAGGAAATTCCAAGGGTTTTAGGAGCTTTATGTAAGGAACAGGGACAAAGACCAAATATATATTTATTATAATCACAATATCACATGTGCTCAGGAAAGCCACACTCTTCCCCTCATAGTTTAATTAGCTTCTCATTAAGAATCTCTTTGATATGCCCACTCCCAAGATTTTATTATAGGGCAAACTTCAAAGGAATCTCTTTCCAGAATTCCAGATGTAAAGTGAGACAAAGGCCCTGCCTTTACATTTCATGATCTTACCTGATGCTCCACTCTGGGATCAAACATGGAGAAAGGAGACTGAAACACATAGGTTCCAACCTCTGGGTCTCTCACTTGGATCTCCTTTCTTTTCCCATCAATCATAGTGCTGTTATGGACACTAGTTTCTTCCCTTCTTCAACACCTTATTCTTCTTCTTTCTATCAGGAAGTGGTCTAGTCTGCTTCTTGTTACTACAGGGGAGAAAAAAGTTTTACTTGACCATGTCAGAGTCCCTAGCCAGGTCTGAAATTTAAGCTGACAAAGACAGATTAACAGGAGGAAAGCATACACATTTTATTGAATTTTTGTATGTACATGGGGGCCTTCATGAGAGAATAAAGATGCAATATAGTGACCAGGGAAAGAAACTCTTATACCTTGTATACAAAGAAATGATACATTTGTGAAAAATTGACAAGACAAAGGGGTTTGGGCTAGGGATAGTAAATGGTCAAGAGGTAACTAGGAAGATAAGGGTAAATTTAACAAGGGTTTTTTTGGTACAGATTTCTTGGCCCCAAATTTCCTCTCTCTGGTGATAAGAATGTATTATTTTCTCCTAGTACAGGGAGTGTACCTTTCACATGGAGATTTATCTTTTGCTTTCAGGGAAGAAAGGTGAGTTGGGGGAGGTCAGAGTGACCTTCCTGCTTTTGCTATTTTCTCAAATTCTTTCAGTTTAAGATTTTCAATATGCCAAGGTGCCATATTTTGGGATAGCATGTCCTAAACCCCATCATTACATTAGAGAGGCAAATAAATTTGAATTTTATTTTGTCTCTTGAGAAAACCTGACTATCAAGCCTACTGTTTCACTTTGAACTTGAAAAATTCTACTTTGGTTGTCAGAGAATGTGTTAACCCTTTCTTTCTCATATGATGTATTTGGATGGGTCTAGTTGCAGACAACACAGACAACTTTTCCAAACCTACAAAGAAAATGATTTATTGCCAGATATTTACTGGCTAAAAATATCATTGAAGGAAAGGAACTGGCTTCAGACCAAACTTCAGAACAATTCTTAATCTTCAGAATCATACTGCAGGATTCAGCTCCAGGGCTCAAAATCTGGAAGTTGTTTACCCCAAAATTATTCTCCTTTGCCACAATCAGGAAACTGTTAATATTACTAAGGTAGTCTTCCAATCAAGTGGTCATTAAACACAGGGCCATATTGCTGCTGATAACAAAATGGAACCTCATACTCTGCATCTCATCCCACTTTGCTGTTTCAAATTCAAATCATGTATGAGAATATATGACGGGTGGATGCTAAATCAAATCTAGAATCCTAACTATAAGAGGATCTAAAGTGTAATTTTAACTTCTCAGCACAGATAACGCACACTAGAGGGAAGCTGAAATGGATATTGAATGTGCCAATCTACAGTATATTGCACATGCAAAGCATTGAAGACAGTACATAGCACAGAATAATTTTAAAATATTTTTAAAGTGTTTTTTTGGTCATTGCTATTGTTATTATTTGAACTTCAGTTTAAAAATTTTAAATTCATCCTTCTCACACTCAGGTGACTTTAGATAATAAAGGAGAGGGTTATGCACATTAAAACGCATATGAGAAAACCACATTAATATATGTCTCAGTTACACTTGTATATTATTATAAATTTTTAAGACAACAATTAAGATAAGTTTACTACTTCCCTGACCTTATTAGATCTAAAATGTTAAAATATTCAAGGTTATTTAATGGACATTTGCCATTTGTTTAAACCCACCCCAAATGGAATTGTAAATGGTCCAAATGTATATCTCGGAATTTACTTTTTCCTAAAGCTAATTTCTCCTCTCTAATTGTCTTTGATTCATTCTATTCTCTTCTATTTCTCCTTTCTCAGATTTTTCCACTAATTTTCTTACCTGATTTCCTTTCCTCTTCATCTTGCCTTTTATCATCCCCCTGCCATTTTTGTTGTTGTTGTTGTTGTTGTTTTGGTTTTTGTTTGTTTTGTTCTTATCCTTTCTGTATTTGTATTGCCTGGACATTTAGGAAGCATCCTTCCACTTTTACAGCTTTTCCACATTAGCAGTTAAATTGACTTGAAATATTTAATCATGTGTCTATGCTTTAATCACATGCTCTAGATTAATTTAATGACTTGCCTATTTCCAAAGATTGAATGCTTACTTTAATTCTGTCTTTGTCAATAATAGATTCCTATCCAATAGAAATTAATCAGTTATAGAGGAATATGATGTGTTTCCTGGTTGCTTGTGCCACTTTTATATATTTCTAATACGTAAGGTGTTATCACAATATGCAAATCCCCAACAACACCTAGGAAAGTTTTATCACAGTAGACACTTAATGCTTATCCATTAGAATTTGGCTCTTGATTGGTTCACTTTTATTCCTAGTATTTATGGCAACGTTCCTGAGGAGATTCAGGTATTAACAGAGTAATCAAGACCAGGCAGACAAATGAGCAAAAGAGAGCATAGTATTTAAGGACAGAACAAAAAAAAAAAAAAAAGAGTTCCAAATAAACAGCTTACAAGTAGGATTGACTCAGCTTCAGGTGATGGACAGAGTAGATGGAAGTCATGGTAATGGGTGAGAGGGACAAGAAAGTTGTTTTAGCTTATATACAGTAAATTATTCTACACTCTGTGAGGAAAATAAAAAGAATTAAAAGGCAGAGTGCTATCTCTATAAAATTTTTCTGTGATCAATATACAACACACAAATTGGTAGCAATTCATCTGACCATAGGAAACTATAGTAATGCCTCATCTAGATAAGTTTTTTTAAACTATATTTGTCATATATGTAATTTTTACAAATTTCTCCTCATAGTTAAACTATTTAAAAATTTTTAGTCCATTTAAATTACATTTTTCCACAATATATTATTTTATGCAATATATTATTTTTTCTAAATTACTGAGATTGAGCACATTTTAGCCCTTTATTGATAACATGGGTCATTGTTTTGAATCTTTATCATTAAACATTGTAATAACATAAATCCATGTCAGTTTTTGTGTAGCCAGGCTTTCTTCTTTAGTACTAAGTTATCACTTTTACTTTGCTCGTTCATTTCCTTCCGGTTTCTGTTCCTAATGCATGATGGACTGGAAAGTCAGATCACTATTCTGCTTAAACTTTGAATGATACAGTAGTTAATAAATTCCTAAGAGTAGCTGTAACAAATTTAATATGTAGCTTCAGCTCATGGGTGTCTTATAAGCTATTTGGTTTTCTCAGATTTCTAGTCTACTAATTTTCTTTTCTCATTTGGGGCAGATTCCTAAACTGTCATAGTACTAAAATATTGAGGAAATAAAAAATATATACAATGAATTCCTTAAAATCAGGCAAAGAAATGAGCAATAACAGAGAGTGTTTGAGTAGTAATAGCCAATAGATTTATGAATCCCAGAAAGATTCACTTTTGAATAGTGACAGCATTTCTGTCAGTAATGGTCATGGGACAGATAGCTAGAGTAATTACAAATACCTGAGCATAGCTGGGAAAAGATGTTTTCAAATGAAATACACAGTTCTCACTTGATCTGACTCACAAGCTTATATAGATCAATGAATAAGTGCATCGATTTTGAAATCAAGATTCCCTGGATGCAAATTGAAGTTCTACCATTTACTAGCTATGAAAACTTACCCAAATTACTTAACCTGTATGTGCCTAAGTTTCCTCATCTATATGTGGAGACAATGGGAACATTCTCATGTAATGCTGTTGTAAGAACTGACACAGTAGTTCATGTGAAGTATTTAGAAGCTTGTCTGATGTTCATTTCTCAGTAGGTCTTATTATTAAACGACAGAGGAAATTTGAAAAGAACAATCAAGACATTTTCTTTACTTGTTTTTCTTTTCTGGCAAATGACAGTTTCTGGTTATATACGCTATCAATTTTTTTAAAAATCCTGTGTGGCATCTGAAGTATGTGTGCATGTAAATGTTGACACGTTTCAGAACACAATTTATAGAGAGCCAAAGAGAGTCAGATTGGCCATTACTTGTTAAATAGCTTTCCTAAAGTGTCAAAAGTTGGTAGCATCTTTTCCAAAGGGTGCTTTATTCATACTAACTAATTAAGTGAATGGGCTTTCTGGTTTTAATTAAGTGGAGTGTTTGTATATGTATCGTGTTTGTATACTCAGAGGCAATAAGGGTGAGATTTTAATACAGAAAGGAAGAAATAGCCACTAAAAAATTCAAGCCTGTTCAATTAAAAATCCTACCTGATAGTTCTATGCAATGCAAAGTTAATGGACTGGTTCGAATTCCATAAAGTGGTACTTTTTTTTTATCATTTGAAATGGCTCATGGATCTCATATGAACATACCTAATATTTCTGGAGCATTACCTCTTCAGAGGTATAATCACACTGTGTATCAATAAAGATAAAATATGTGGTAAGTGAAATTTTGCTTTCTGGCTGCTTTGGGATTATATGGCTAATGGCCGTGGCGCAGACACTCAGGCAATTAGAATAAGGAGATTCCTTAGCTCTGAGAGCACAGGCAAGATGCTTAAGTGTGCAAAACGAGCACACCAGGGAGTAGGGGCAAAGGTGGTACATCCGTGGATGATTTTAAGTTTTGGTATACAGGAGTTCAGGGAGCAAGTCTGTTTAGGATATTATTTTAGAGAAGATAAAAGAAAATGGAATAAGTGAAATAACTGGAATGTACATGGGCCAACTACATTGCCTTATGTGGCCTAGATAGGTGGAAAGATAGATAAACCTACAAGAATGGAGACTCAGCTGTCAGCAAATCAGCTGAATGGCTTTAGACAAGCTACTTCTCTGTGGGTCTCAGTTTTACAACTTATAGGATAAAGATATTCAGAAATATTAGTTGAGTGCCTGCCATGTGCCAGCTGTTGAGCTAGGCTTAGATACTATGAAAGGTGGCACAGTTCCTTTTCTGGATTGGGAGCCTTGCATTATGAAGAGGAAGGCAGGAATCCAGTAAAGTACAAGTGCTGTGATTTTATTTCTACTAATGGGAAGAGAAGGGGGAGAAGAAAAGGAGTGTACAATCTTAATTGCAGATGGGGGCAGAGAAGTAAGATAAGTGGGTGTTTGTGAGGGATGGGGAGACAGCAGAAGACTTCAGGCAGGAAGGGCAAGCTGGAAATTCTGGGAGCAGCAAGCCCTTTGACACAGTGTGTCAAAGACAGGAATGTAAACACTTGCAAATAGTTAAATTATCACATCTTGAATGCCTAAGTATTTTGAGGAAAGCAGATACTAGTGTTGAGCTAAATAGTCAATCATCATGGCACTCTTCGGAGTAGGGTGAGAAGGACTCTAAGGTTTCAGTGCAAACAATTGTAGCGCTACATCCTCCGATGTGATTCTATTCCACCTCCATTGATATGAATCAGGTTATTGTCCTGAGCCATGTAGAGTCACTTTTTGCAATAGCTTCTCACATAAATAGCCTGTTAAGAATCCTTGAGAAGCTTTCTCACGTAAATGTTTTTACAATTATCTGAGGCTATGAATCTACATCAGGATGAATGCTATATCCTCAATGTAACTATAAACTTACAAATTTTATGTTTAGACTTTATCGTCCTCTGGGTCATTGCTGAAAAGATTATTCAACACGACATAAAAAAAAATTGATAGGGATAGCAAACATGATAAGTGTCTCAACAATTATAATATCACTTTCTATTTAAAGGAGAGAGTATTTATCCTTTAAGTTAAACTTTGGCCCTACAATCCTTTACAATGATATGAAGGAAAATAAGCCTAGGTTCATTTGGACACCCTCAAAAAGCGGGCCAGAATATTGATGACTAAATTGCACTTCAGGTAGAATTGCACAGCCCCCATGTTACTGAAGCCCTTTGAATATCTGACAATTAGGAAAAACTCTATTTAGAACTGTGCATGTGACAGAGACTAGAAATGACTCCTATGAATAGCTTATATTACAACAAGAAGGCACCAGATGATTAATTTCAGTAAATCCTACCTTTATGCTCTAGGTCATAACTAAAAGTTTCTAACATAAAGGAAGTAGCTGTTGCCTCATGATGTATCATAACATTTTAGAAATGGAAGAAAGTTGAGCATGCATCTGTCAATAGTACTATTCCCTTGGACTATATATTAGGGTTCTCTAGAGAAACCAAACCAGTAGGAGATATATATCCTGCTGAAAGAAGAGAAAGAGAGATTTATTATAGGAATTGTTTTATGTGATTATAGAGGCTGAGAAGTCCGACAACTGCCCTCTGCAAGCTGGTGTCATTCAGTCTGAGCCCAAAGGCTTGAGGAGTGCCAAAGTCCAAGGACAGGAGAAGATGGATGTCCCAGTTCAAAGAGAGAGTGAGGGAATTAGCCCTTTCGCCACATTTTGTTCTATTTGAGCCCCCAAGGAATTGGATAATGCCCACCCACATTGGGGAAGGCCACATGCTTTGCTCAGTTCTCCAATTCAAATGCTAATCTCTTTGGAAACATCCTCACAGACACACCCAGAAGTAATGTTTTACCAACTATCTGGGCATATTAGCCCAGTTAAATTGACATGTAAAATTAACCATCACAGACTAGGTGGAGAGAAGTGAAAGACATGCTCAAGTGGGCACAGACCTGAACCCCTGACTCTTAGTCTGATGCTCTTTCACAAGTAGCTTGATGCTTTGTTATGTAGTAATAACAGTAAATACAGATTCAAAAAGTTCTAGGGAACTTGTGAGTTGTGAGAACATATACTAAGCAAACTCAGTATAAGAAAATCCATATCTATGTACATGATTGAATTTCAGTAATTTTTATCTTTCAAAAGTGTTCACTGAAAACTTCCTTAAAGGAGTAAACCATTAATTTATTTAAGATTTTTATTGGTTTGTACTATATTCATGGCACTGTACATTTATAGTATGAAATATACTCATAAACTGCCTTTTAGTTGTTTGCTTTTTCTTCTGTTCTGAGGGATTCTGAATGTGTTAATGGACAGATAATACAAAAAGAAAACTTGATTAGTGCCTTGGTAACAGGCAACAAACATGCCATGTCATAAAAAATTATTCCGGTATTTATGACACTTACTTTTGTGCAGGGATATAGGAAAATGTCATGAGAGCTATCACCCCAGTTCTAACAGAGGGAGGAACAAGCCCAGGGGAGGACTGGAACAAAAATGTCTAAGTGAAACCATGTAACTCAGATTGGGACTTGAACCCACAGTCTTTTAACTGAGGTCACACACCTGATCTCAGGACTTAATGAAGCTCAGGTTCTTGATGTCTCATGGCAGAAAGAATTCAGTGAGAGACAAGGTGATAGGTAAGAAGTGGATTTATTTGGAGAGAAACACACTGCACGGACAGAGTGTGGGCCATCTCAGAAGGCGAGAGTGGCACCAGGGTATGGGGTTGTCAGTTTTTATTGGGATGGGTAATTTCGTAGGCTAATGAATGGGAGGAGTATTCCAGGTATTTTGGGGAAGGTGAGGATTTCCAGGAATTGGGCCACCGCCCACTTTTTGAACTTTATGGTCTGCCTCGGAACTGTCATGATGCCTATGGGTGTGTCGTTTAGCTTGCTGATGTGTTACAATGAGTGTATACTAAGGCTCAAGGTCTGGTAGAAGTCAACTCATCAGCCATCTTGGACCTATTTGGTTCTAATCAGTTTATGTTGTGTCCTTGGGCTATGTCATTCTTTTAAAGATTGTGCCCTGCCCCTTTCCCTCCTGTTTCATAAGTACCTGGCACTGTTGGTTGGTCGGGAGTAAAACATTATAAAAATAAAAGATTTTAAAAATTTGATTATCTTATCTACATGCCTTGTAAAATATTACTGCTGTTTGAAAAACAAAGTCTGAGATTTTCTTATACAGTGCTTTTTCTAAAATCTTTTCATCATGTTTTTAACGACCATGATGTTCAACAGATCTTAAACATTGTTGAAAATCCACCATTCCGGATAATATGCTCTCTGTTTCTCCTCTCTTACACCCTTAAGTGCCTGCCACTTAGTAGACACATAATACAAATTTGTTGAATGAAAACATGGTAATTTTCAATGTAGGAATAATTTTAATACATCAAAGAGAATTATTCAATTTCCTGGTCTTTAAACATTTTATTAGAGGAATAAATTCTCACTGAGAATGATAGTAATCACAACTTTATTATCTCCTGTTTATTATGATATTATGCAGCAAGTAGAAACCAGGATATCAATTGCTCGGTAGCCATAACTACCATGGATTTTCTCATATCAGTATAACCAGTCAAAGAAATTTGATCAAAATATCAAGGAGTGTTTCACCAATAACCAAATAATGCATTTTAAGGATTTTTTTTCCAAAGGAATTCCTTTATTTTTATTATTTATTTATTTATTTATTTATCTTTGGCTGTGTTGGGTCTTCGTTTCTGTGCAAGGGCTTTCTCTAGTTGCGGCGAGAGGAGCCACTCTTCATCGCGGTGCGCGGGCCTCTCACTATCGCGGCCTCTCCTGTTGCGGAGCACAGGCTTCAGACGCACAGGCTCAGTAGTTGTGGCTCACGGGCCTAGTCGCTCCGCGGCATGTGGGATCTTCCCAGACCAGGGCTCGAACCCATATCCCCTGCGTTGGCAGGCAGATTCTCAACCACTGCGCCACCAGGGAAGCCCAATCATGCATTTTAAATGTGTCCTCAACCTTTGTGATTCCAACAAAAAATACATACTAAGAAGTTTATGTTGTGATACTAAAATCTAGATAAATTACAAACTGCAGTCCAAGACAACACAGATCATCTCCTCATCTTCTTTAGGAAGCTGCCATAACTAAGGAAGCATCTGTGGTGTTGAGTTTAAACTACTCCTAATATCGCTGCCTTGGTGTCCATTTTTTGTGGCTAAACAGATTGCAGGGGCCTTGAACTGACATTAGCCTCTCCCTAGTGCATTTCCTAGATAAGAGCCAACAGAGTCACAAGAAAGTGTAAGTTCCTGGTGTGACTTCTGCAAGCCTGCGCTGATGGTCTCTTCTGCCTCCCATTTCCATCCCCTGTGTGCCCCTTAGATGAAGACCCCTGTGCAGCTTACCAAAACCCAGCTCTTTTGCATTTGAATTGACCAATTCAGCCTTAGTCCAGGAACAACCCCCAAAGCACTCTGCCTGCAGACCCTAAGAAAGGCATATGCTTCAGGTCCTGTAACTCCCTCTCTACCTTTACCCTACCTTGACCTCCCTGTGTAACCCCTGGAGGCATGCCCTGTACCTCCAGGACCTGTGAGTAATAACCTTCTCTATCTCACTTTACCTTGAATTCTTTGTTGAACTATGCCTCACCATTGAACACCCCGGGGGTCTCTACCTAAATGTTAATTTAACAAAAATCACAACATACTGGGACTTATGTTTCCAGAATATAGATAACATTATCAATATGATACAAATACTTCAATGAGCACCTAAGTAAATATTGGGCTACTGACAATTGCTATAATTTTGGAAATACAAGGAATTTGACAAACACAATAGGATGAATTTTACTTTGGATGTTATTCTTCTAATAGCCTATGCCTGTAGGTAAGCAGCATTTAGGATGCTCTATTGAAGGAGGAATCTTGGCCAGATCGCTTGCATTAGCTTTGGAAGCTCTTTGCTAACTATTCTTCTAGAATTACATTGAAGCCTGAGGCCACATTGAAGGGTAATTGAATGACTTAATTCTTGGTAGTAATTTGCAGAAATTAAGGAATAATTTTCCACACTATGTTTATTGACCTCGTGAAAGCTATTAATGTCATTAAAAGGCCTGGCTACATAAAGATAGTCAAGTATTGTGGTTGACTTAGCTTTTTGCTCCTAAATCCCCCTGTCAGAGCTGGGGTCATTTCATTCTTTCACTTATTCAATAAATAGTTATTGAGTGTCTGCTCTGTTCCAAGACTCTCAGTTGATGAAGGAGCTACAAATAATAGTGAATAAGACATGATTTTTCATGTAGCTTGACGTTAGTAGCTTAAGAGAATAAGGTTTAACACTAGGCTCATTTTGACCTCATATGCAGATTCAAGTAGCTATGTCACCCTCTCGCCTTCCTATCTCTGAGTTATTGCCTTGCTTCCTAGCTTGGTAATTCATGTATTGGGGGGATCATTTTGTACATGTTTTCTTTCAAGTGTTTCTAGAGACTGGAATTCTGCTCCTGATACCCAGAAGGCTTTTCCCCCCACTATTACATTCTCTACCTCAGCATTGCCATCACAAGCCATCTAAAAATTGGATATTGCCAGATTCCTCTCATTGTCTGTTTCTCTTCCATTCTGGGACTTTGAGATAGATTTTGTTATTGGAACTCCTCAGTGTAAAGTGCACATCAGCTTCAACTCCAATTGTTTTATGACAGTCTTAGGACCTTTGCTATATATTGGAGAGTAGTGATGCAGAAATGCAAACAATTTTGCAAGGACATAGAATCCTTATGCTTTAAACAAGATCTGCTTTAGAATCCTTATGCTTTAAACAAGATCTGCTTTACCTTCTAGGCTGTGAGGTCTTTGAAAGATAAAGCTGCTGGGGAGGAAGAAAACTTTTCTCTGCCCTTCTAGGTTCTTCTGTCTGGTCTAAGAATTAAATTGACATAAGACAGATTAACAGGAGAAAATCAAATTTAATTTTGTACATATGGGAACCCCACATACATGAGAGGTTCCAAGACAGAAATGTAAAATGAAGCATATATGCCATCCTGAGCTAAGGAATAAAATAGGGGCCTGGGGCTTCTAAGGAAGGGAGGGTTATTCACAGGATGATAAGAAGAGCAGATGTTTAGTAATTAGATGTTTGCCCTGCCATTTAGATGGGGCCACTTATATAAAATTTATCTTCAGTGATAAATCTTTTCTGGGAAAAATTCCCAATTTAAATTCTTCTGGCTGGTCAAAGATGGGGTTTGTCTCTAACCCACAGGATCTCAATTGCCTTTAGCTCAAAATAATCCTCATGCAAAGTGATGCATACTGGGGAGGCTTGTTCTGAACCCTCACAGTACTAGGTTGTATTCATGTCCTGTTGAAAACATGTAACTCAGATTGGGACTTGAATCCATGGTCTTTTAATTGAGATCACACACCTGGTCTCAGAACTTAATGAAGCTCAGTTTCTTGATGTCTCATCGCAGAAAGAATTCAGTGAGAGACAAGGTGATAGGTAAGAAGTGTATTTATTTAGAGAGAAACACTCCACAGACAGAGTGTAGGCCATCTCAGAAGGCGAGAGTGGCACCAGGGTATGGGGTTGTCAGTTTTTATGGGGGTGGGTAAGTTCATAGGCTAATGAGTGGGAGGCGTATTCCAGCTATTTTGGGGAAGTGGTAGGGATTTCCAGGAATTGGGCCACTGCCCACTTTTTGACCTTTATGATAGGCCTTGGAACTGTGGGTGTGTCATTTAGCTTGCTGATGTGTTACAATGAGCATATACTAAGGCTCAAGGTCTAGTGGAAGTCAACTCGTCCCCCATCTTGGACCTATTTGGTTCTAATCAATTTATGTCATGTCCTCAGGCTATGTCATTCTTTCAAAGATTGTGCCCTGACCCCTTTCCTCCTGTTTCACTGTCACAGCATTTAATATATGGTTATTTTGTTTTATTATATATTTCAATGTTTCAATACAAACAGCATTATATAGTAGATGAAGAGGATCACTCCTTTCTCATTCAAGAGTGACTCAGCTCTTTTAGCCAAGAGAAAGGAGTGACTTAAAGCTATAATTTCTCTCCAGCTCAGCATTATTTGATGCCCCCTGTTGTGTTAACTTCAAAATAGCCCAAAATAGTGCTTTAGCGATTGGTTAGGTACAGTCTCCCCTAAATTCCCAAAGCAGCATTCTTGCTGACTTCTTTAGTATTGGCTCCAAGAGCTGCAGTTTTTAAAAAACTGAAATATAACTCACATACTAAAATATCCACCCTTTTAACGTGTGCAAGTTGGTGGTTTTTAGTATATTCACAGAGTAGTGTACTTGCGGCAACTGTTAAATTCCCGATATTTATCACCCATACCCATTAGCAGTCACTCTTCATCCCCTCCAGACTTTTGAAGCAATAATCTACTTTCTGTATCTATGGGTTTGCTTATTCTGAACATTTCACATAAAAAGAATCATGCAGTATGTGGCCTTTTTTGTCTGCTTCCTTCACTTAGCATAATGTTTTAAAGGTCCATCCATGTTGTAGCATGAATCATTCTTTTTTTTTTCTTTTGGCATAATAGTATTCTATTGTATGGATATGTTGCATTTTATTTGTCCCTTCATCAGTTGATAGACATTTGTGTTATTTCACTTTCTGGCTTTTATGAATATTACTGCTATGAACATTCAACTACTAGTTTGTGTATGGACATATGTTTTCAATTCTCTTGGATATATATGTAGAATGAGAATTTCTGGGCCATATGGTAACTTTATGTTTAACGTTTTGAGGAACTGCCAAACTGTTTTCAAAAGTGGCTGTACTATTTCACTTTCTGACCAGCAACGTATGAGAGTTTTATATTTCTCCAACTCATTGCCAACACTTGTTATAGTTTGTCCCTTTGATTATAAATATCCTAGTATTTGTGAAGTAGTATCTCACTGTGATTTTGATTTGTAATAACCTCATGACTAATGATGCTGAATATGCTTATCATCCATTTGTACATCTTCTTTGAAAAAAATTCTACTGAAATACTTTGTCTATTTTTAATAGAGTTACTGGACTTTTTACTGTTGCATTCTAATAGTTTTTATATATTCTGGGTACTAGCCCCTAATCAGATGTATGACTTGCAAATATTTTCTCCCATTCTATGAGTTTCATTCTATGAATTTCTTCATTTTGTTCTCTGAAGCACCAAAGTTTTAAAATTCAGTGAGGCCAATTTTATCTGTTTTTTTCTTTGGTTGCTTTTGGTGTCATATCTAAGAATGAATTGCTTGATCCAGTGTTACAAACTTTGATACTAAGGTTTTCTTCTAAGAGTTTTATACTTTTAACTCCTACATTTAGATCTTTGATCCATTTTTAGCTACTTTTTTATGTGCTGTGATGATCACAACTTTTTTTCTTTTGCATGTGGATATCTAGTTGTCTTCAGCACTATAAGTTGTAAAACTTATTCTTTCCTCATTGAATTATCCTGGCACTCTTGTCAAAATTTAACTGACCATAAATGTATGGGATAATTGTACTCACAAGTCTATTCCATTGATCTATATGTCTATTCCTATACTAGTACCACATAGCCTTGATTACTATAGACTTACAGAAAGTGTTGAAATTGGGAAGCATGAGTTTCCAAACTGTGTTCTTCTTTTTCAAGATTGTTTTGTTTATTCTGAGTCCCTTGCATTTTCATATGAATTTTAAGATTTTAACAGGATTTTGTTGAATCTATAGATGAATTTGGGGAGTATTGACATTTTAACAAGTCTTCTAATCTATGAACATGGGATATTGCTTCATTTATTTAAATCTTCTTTAATTTCTTCCAATGGTATTTTATAGTTTTCACTGTACAAGTCTTGAACTTCTTTTCTTAAATTTATACCTAAGTATTTTATTATTTTTGATACTGGTATAAATAGAATTTCTTTCTCATTATTCGTGCATAGAAATATAATTAATTTTTGCCCGATGATCTTGTATCCTGCAACCTTGTTGAACTTCTTTGTTAGCTTCAGTAGTTTTTGTGGATTCCTTGGGATTTGAGATATATAAAATTATGGTACTTGCAAGTATAGATGGGATTACTTATTTCTTCCCAATCTGGATGCTTTTTTTCTCCTTGTCAAGTTTCCCAGGCTAGAACATTCAGTACAATGTATACTATAGTATACAATTTTTGTGTCTTCTAAATTCCGTTCATACTAATGTTACATTGTATGATTAATCTGGTAAAACTAGTTCTACTTTTAATTTCTTTATTAGTAAAATGTAAACCCATATTCTGATCCAGGGAACAATATTTCATTCAAAAGTTGTAAGCCTACTCCAAAAGCTCTAGAACTGGGGAAAACTCTAAAAAAGCTTCACGTGACACTAGAAGATTCAGAGCTGTTTGGCAATGCTGAAGATGGGGAAGAAAATGCAAAACAAATTAACCTACAAAACAAACTGACCTATAAATTGTTCTCCTGCAAGTTAAACCAATGACTATTATAGCTTTAAGTGTGCTTAATATAATGACTTGTCATTGAAATAGACTAGTCCCTCAGTTACCTGAACCTTTCAGCCAAGTCTCTTACATTTTGATGAACAGTAAAGAGGATGACTGCACCAAGGACTTCCGCAGTCATATTACTGACTTGTCATTGCTCTAAGAAATTACAGCATGTAGGCCAGTTACCACGGCTGCCTCACTAGTATTTTAAAAGCACTTAATGCTGGTCTCTAGTAATCACTTCCTTGTTGTGGGAATGGAATATGAGATTCATATGTTCATTTGTAAGGGCCAGAAATTACCTGGACATATAGAGCTACAGGAGACAAGAAGAGGGGTGAAGAGAACAGGGGATGCAGTGCAGAAGTGTGGGCTTTCAGTGGGATTAGGACAGGTACCATTTGAGCAGCTCAGAGTTACCACAAGGTCCTCTTTGCCACACTTGGTACTTCAGGACCTGGAGCCTTCTACCCATACCCAATATATATGTATTGAATTTCTTACTGTACTGGATGCCACCCAAGGCATAATTAGCTGATTCATTTTGGCATTTTGTTTGACTCTGTGAAGATAGTTTGAAGTTGTCTGGCTTATGCAGCTTTAGAGCTCTCTTGGCAAATGTGGGTTGTATGTCTTTAACTAAGACAACTTCCAATATGATATGCTCGCCTGAAAACCTTAATTTCAGTATAGGGTGTTGTTTAAAAATCAGTTCAAAGATTCCTTCCACAGGTAGACAGTCTTCCAATATTCAGGTAGTATTACAGATTAAAATTATAACCTTGCTTTAAGGGAACTGTTTGAAAAAAATGTGGTTATAAACAGGACTTTCTTTTCAGTGATCACATTCTGAATATTGTTTATTGATTTGCAGTAGCTGCTAATACTTAGAGAGACTTTTACTGCTTATACTCAGACCATTTTATTTATTTTTTAATTTTTTTTATTTTTAACATCTTTATTGGAGTATGATTCCTTTACAATGGTATGTTAGTTTCTGCTTTAAAACAGAGTGTATCAGCTATACATATACATATATCCCCATATCTCTTCCCTCTTGTGTTTCCCTCCCTCCCACCCTCCCTATCCCACCCCTCTAGGTGGTCACAAAGCACCGAGCTGATCTTCCTGTGCTATGTGGCTGCTTCACACAAGCTATTGGTTTTACATTTGGAAGTGTATATATGTCCATGCCACTTTCTCACTTTGTCACAGCTTACCCTTCCCCCTCTCCGTGTCCTCAAGTCCATTCTCTAGTAGGACTGTGTCTTTATTCCTGTCCTGCCCCTAGGTTCTTCATGACCCTTTTTTTTTTTTTTTAGATTCCATATATATGTGTTAGCATATGGTATTTGTTTTCCTCTTTCTGACTTACTTCACTCTGTATGACAGTCTCTAGATTCATCCACGTGTCTACAAATGACCCAATTTCGTTCCTTTTTATGGCTGAATAATATTCCACTGTAAATAAGTACCACATCTCCTTTATCGATTCATCTATTGATGGGCATTTAGGTTGCTTCCAAGACCTGGCTATTGTAAACAGTGCTGCAATGAACATTGGGGTGCATGTTTCTTTCTGAATTATAGTTTTCTCTGGGTATATGCCCAGTAGTGGGATTGCTGGGTCATATGGCAGTTCTATTTTTAGTTTTTTAAGGAACCTCCATACTATTCTCCATAGGGCTGTATCAGTTTACATTCCCACCAACAGTGCAAGAGGGTTCCCTTCTCTCCACACCCTCTCCAGCATTTACTGTTTGTAGATTTTTTTTGATAATGGCCATTCTGACCGGTGTGAGATGATATCTCATTGTAGTTTTGATTTGCATTTCTCTAATGATTAATGATGTTGAGCATCTTTCATGTGTTTGTTGGCAATCTGTATATCTTCTTTGGAGAAATGTCTATTTAGGTTTTCTGCCCATTTTTGGATGGGGTTGTTTGTTTTTTTGATATTGAGCTGCATGAGCTGCTTGTAAATTTTGGAGATTAATCCTTTGTCAGTTGCTTCATTTGCAACTATTTTCTCCCATTCGGAGGGTTGTCTTTTAGTCTTTTTTATGGTTCCCTTTGCTGTACAAAAGCTTTTAAGTTTCATTAGGTCCCATTTGTTTATTTTTGTTTTTATTACCATTTCTCTAGGAGGTGGGTCAAAAAGGATCTTGCTGTGATTTATATCATAGAGTGTTCTGCCTATGTTTTCCTCTAAGAGTTTGATAGTGTCTGGCCTTACATTTAGTTCTTTAATATATTTTGAGTTTATTTTTGTGTATGGTGTTAGGGAGTGTTCTAATTTCATTCTTTTACATGTAGCTGTTCAGTTTTCCCAGCACCATTTATTGAAGAGGCTGGCATTTCTCCATTGTATATTCTTGCCTCCTTAATCAAAGCTAAGGTGACCATATGTGTGTGGGTTTATCTCTGGGCTTTCTATCCTGTTCCATTGATCTATATTTCTGTTTTTGTGCCAGTACTATACTGTATTTATTACTGTAGCTTTGTAGTATAGTCTGAAGTCCAGGAGCCTGATTCCTCCAGCTGCATTTTTCTTTCTCAAGATTGCTTTGGCTATTAGGGGTCTGTTGTGTTCCCATACAAGTTGTGAAATTTTTTGTTCTAGTTCTGCGAAAAACGCCAGTGGTAGTTTGATAGGGATTGCATTGAAACTGTAGATTGCTTTGGGTAGTATAGTCATTTTCACAATGTTGATTCTTCCAACCCAAGAACATGGTCTATCTCTCCATCTATTTGTATCATCCTTAATTTCTTTCATCAGTGTCTTATAGTTCTCTGCATACAGGCCTTTTGTCTCCTTAGGTAGGTTTATTCCTAGGTATTTTATTCTTTTTGTTGCAATGGTAAATGGGAGTGTTTCTTAATTTCACTTTCAGATTTTTCATCATTAGTATATAGGAATGCAAGAGATTTCTGTGCATTAATTTTGTATACGGCTACTTTACCAAATTCATTGATTAGCTCTAGCAGTTTTCTGGTAGCATCTTTAGGATTCTCTATGTATAGTATCATGTCATCTGTAAACAGTGACAGCTTTACTTCTTCTTTTCCAATTTGGATTCCTTTTATTTCTTTGTCTTCTCTGTTTGCTGCGGCTAAAACTTCCAAAACTATGTTGAATAATAGTGGTGAGAGTGGACATCCTTGTCTTGTTCCTGATCTTAGTGGAAATGGTTTCATTTTTTCATCATTGAGGATGATGTTGGCTGTGGATTTGTCATATATTGCCTTTATTATGTTCAGATAAGTTCCCTCTATGCCTACTTTCTGGAGGGTTTTTATCATAAATCAGTGTTGAATTTTGTCAAAAGCTTTTTCTGCATCTATTGAGACGCTTATATGGGTTTTATTCTTCAATTTGTTAATATGGTGTATCACATTGCTTGATTTGCGTATATTGAAGAATCATTGCATTCCTGGGATAAACCACACTCGATCATGGTGTATGATCCTTTTAATGTGCTGTTGGATTCTGTTTGCTAGTATTTTGTTGAGGATTTTTGCATCTATGTTCATCAGTGATATTGGCCTGTAATTTTCTTTCCTTGTGACATCTTTGTCTGGTTTTGGTATCAGGGTGATGGTGGCCTCATAGAATGAGTTAGGGAGTGTTCCTCCCTCTGCTATATTTTGGAAGAGTTTGAGAAGGATAGCTGTTAGCTCTTCCCTAAATGTTTGATAGAATTCGCCTGTGAAGCCATCTGGTCCTGGGCTTTGGTTTGTTGGAAGATTTGTTGTTGTTGTTGTTGTTGTTGAAAGATTTTAATCACAGTTTCAATTTCAGTGCTTGTGATTTGTCTGTTTATATTTTCTCTTTCTTCCTGGTTCAGTCTCAGAAGGTTGTGCATTTCTAAGTATTTGTCCATTTCTTCCAGGTTGTCCATTTTATTGGCATATAGTTGCTTGTAGTAATCTCTCATGATCCTTTGTATTTCTGCAGTGTCCGTTGTTACTTTTTCATTTCTGATTCTATTGATTTGAGTCTTCTCCCTTTTTTTCTTGATGAGTCTGGCTAATGGTTTATCAATTTTGTTTATCTTCTCAAAGAACCAGCTTTTAGTTTTATTGATCTTTGGTATTGTTTCCTTCATTTCTTTTTCATTTATTTCTGATCTGATCTTTATGATTTCTTTCCTTTTGCTAACTTTGGGGTTTTTTGTTCTTCTTTCTCTAATTGCTTTAGGTGTAAGGTTAGGTTGTTTATTTGAGGTGTTTCTTCTTTCTTAAGGTAGGATTGTATTGCTATAAACTTCCCTCTTAGAACTGCTTTTGCTGCATCCCATAGGTTTTGGGTCATCGTGTTTTCATTGTTATTTGTTTCAGGTATTTTTTTCATTTCCTCTTTGATTTCTTCAGTGATCTCCTGGTTATTAAGTAGTGTATTGTTTAGCCTCCATGTGTTTGTATTTCTTACAGATTTTTTCCTGTAATTGATATCTAGTCTCATAGTGTTGTGGTCAGAAAAGATACTTGATACGATTTCAGTTTTATTAAATTTACCAAGGCTTGATTTGTGACCCAAGCTATGATCTATCCTGGTGAATGTTCCATGAGCACCTGAGAAGAAAGCGTATTCTGTTGTTTTTGGATGGAATGCCGTATAAATATCAATTAAGTCCTTGTTGTTTAATGTATCATTTAAAGCTTGTGTTTCCTTATTTACTTTCATTTTGGATGATCTGTCCATTGGTGAAACTGGGGTGTTAAAGTCCCCTACTATGATTGTGTTACTGTCAATTTCCCCTTTTATGGCTGTTAGCATTTGCCTTACGTATTGAGGTGGTCTTATGTTGGGCGCATAAATATTTACGATTGTTATATCTTCTTCTTGGATTGATCCCTTGGTCATTATGTAGTGCCCTTCTTTGTCTCTTGTAATAGTCTTTATTTTAAAGTCTATAATGTCTGATATGAGAATTGCTACTCCAGCTTTCTTTCTTTTTTTTTTTTTAATAACACCTAAGTGTTTTGGGTTTATTTATTTATTTATTTATTTATTCATTTTTTATTTTTGGCTGTGTTGGGTCTTCGTTTCTGTGTGAGGGCTTTCTCTAGTTGCGGCAAGCAGGGGCCACTATTCATCGCAGTGCACGGGCCTCTCACTATCGCGGCCTCTCTTGTTGCGGAGCACAGGCTCCAAACGCGCAGGCTCCGTAGTTGTGGCTCACGGGCCTAGTTGCTCCATGGCATGTGGGATCTTCCCAGACCAGGGATCGAACCCGTGTCCCCTGAATTGGCAGGCAGATTCTCAACCACTGCATCACCAGGGAAGCCCCCAGCTTTCTTTTGAGTTCCATTTGCCTGGGATATCTTTTTCTATCCCCTCACTTTCAGTCTGTATGTGTCCCTAGGTCTGTAGTGGGTCTCTTGTAGACAGCATATAGATGGGTCTTGTTTTTGTATCCATTCAGCCAGTCTGTGTCTTTTGGTGGGAGCATTTAATCCATTTACATTTAAGTTAGTTATCGATATGTTTGTTCCTATTACCATTTTCTTAATTGTTTTGGGTTTGTTTTTGCAGGTCTTTTCCTTCTCTTGTGTTTCCTGCCTAGAGAAGTTCCTTTAGCATTTGTTGTAAAGCTGGTTTGGTGGTGCAGAGTTCTCCTGACTTTTGCTTGTCTGTAAAGGTTTTAATTTCTCTGTCAAATCTGAATGAGATCCTTGCTGGGTAGAGTAACCTTGGTTGTAGGTTTTTCCCTTTTATTACTTTAAATATGTCCTGCCACTCCCTTCTGGCCTACAGAGTTTCTGCTGAAAGATCAGCTGTTAACCTTATGGGGATTCCGTTGTATGTTATTTGTTGTTTTTCCCTTTCTGCTTTTAATATTTGTTCTTTGTATTTAATTTTTGAAAGTTTGATTAATATGTGTCTTGGCGTGTTTCTCCTTGGATTTATCCTGTATGGGACTCTCTGCACTTCCTCGACTTGATTGACTATTTCCTTTCCCATATTAGTGAAGTTTTCAACTATAATCTCTTCAGAGATTTTCTCAGTGCCTTTGTTTCTCTCTTCTTCTTCTTCTGGGACCCCTATAATTCGAATGTTGGTGCATTTAATCTTGTCCCAGAGGTCTCTGAGAGTGTCCTCAATTCTTTTCATTCTTATTTCTTTATTCTGCTCTGTGGTAGTTATTTCCACTATTTTATCTTCCAGGTCACTTATCCATTCTTTTGCCTCAGTTATTCTGCTATTGATTCCTTGTAGAGAATTTTTAATTTCATTTATTGTGTTGTTCATCATTGTTTGTTTGCTCTTTAGTTCTTCTAGATCCTTGTTAAACGTTTCTTATATTTTCTCCATTCTGTTTCCAAGATTTTGGATCATCTTTACTATCATTATTCTGAATTCTTTTTCAGGTAGACTGCCTATTTCCTCTTCATTTGTTTGGTCTGGTGGGTTTTTACCTTGCTCATTCATCTGCTGTGTGTTTCTCTGTCTTCTCATTTTGCTTAACTTACTATGTTTGGAGTCTCCTTTTTGCAGGCTGCAGGCTCGTAGTTCCCGTTGTTTTTGGTTTCTGCCCCCAATGGCTAAGGTTATTTTAGTGGGTTGTGTAGGCTTCCTGGTGGAGGGGAGTAGTGCCTGTGTTCTGGTGGATGAGGCTGGATCTTGTCTTTCTGGTGGGCAGGTCCATGTCTGGTGGTGTGTTTTGGTGCGTCTGTGACCTTATTATGATTTTAGGCAGCCTTTCTGCTAATGGGTGGGGTTGTGTTCCTGTCTTGCTAGTTGTTTGGCATAGGGTGTCCAGCACTCTAAGTTGCTGGTCATTGAGTGGAGGTGGGTCTTGGTGTTGAGATGGAGATCTCTTGGAGATTTTTGCTGTTTGATATTATGTGGAGCTGGGAGCTCTCTGGTGGACCAATGTCCTGAACTTGGTTCTCCCTCCTCAGAGGCACAGGTCTGATTCCTGGACAGAGCACCAAGATCCTGTCATCCACAGGGTTCAGAATAAAATGGAGGAAGGAAGGAAGGAAGGAGTGAAGGAGGGAAGGAAGGAAGGAAGGAAGATAGGAAGATAAAATAAAGTTATTAAAATAAAAATAATTATTAAAAATAAAAAAAAAATTTAAAGTAATAAAAAAAAAAGAAAGAAAGATAGAAGAAAGCAACCAAACCAAAAAACAAATCTGCCAATGATAACAAGTGCTAGAAACTATACTAAAAAAAAAAAAATGAACAGACAGAATCCTGGGAAAAATGGTAAAAGCAAAGCTATACAGACAAAATCACACACAGAAGCATACACATACATACTCACAAAAAGATAAAAAGGGAAAAAAATATATATATAGTTGCTCTCAAAGGCCACCTCCTCAATTTGGGATGATTCGTTGTCTATTCAGGTATTCCACAGATGCAGGGTACATCAAGTTGATTGTGGAGATTTAATCCGCTCAGATTTAATTTAATCCTGAGGCTGCTGGGAGAAATTTCCCTTTCTCTTCTTTGTTCGCACAGCTCCTGAGGTTCAGCCTTGAATTTGGCCCCGCCTCCACGTGTTGGTCACCTGAGGGCGTCTGCTCTTTGATCAGACAGGACGGGGTTAAAGGAGCAGCTGATTCGGGGGCTCTGGCTCACTCTGGCTGGGGGGAGGGAGGGGTACGGAGTGCTGGAGAGCCTGAGGTGGCAAAGGCCGGCATGACGTTGCAACAGCCTGAGGCGCCATGTGTTGTCCCGGGGAAGTTGTCCCTGGATCACGGGACCCTGGCGGTGGCAGCCTGCATAGGCTCCCAGGAGGGGAGGTGTGGATAGTGACCTGTGCTTGCACACAGGCTTCTTGGTGGTGGCAGCAGCAGCCTTAGCATGTCATGCCCGTCTTTGGTGTCCGCGCTGATAGCCGCGGCTCGTGCCCGTCTCTGGAGCTCATTTAGGTCGTGCTCTGAATCCCTTCTCCTCACGCACTGGGAAACAGTGGTCTCTTGCCTCTTTGGCAAGTCCAGACCATTTCCCGGACTATCTCCCGGCTAGCTGTGGTGCACTAGCCCCCTTCAGGCTGTGTTCACGCTGCCAACCCCAGTCCTCTCCCTGGGATCCGACCTCCGAAGCCCGAGTCTCAGCTCCCTGCCCCTGCCCGCCCCGGCGGGCAAGCAGACAAGCCTCTCGGGCTGGTGAGTGCTGGTCGGCACTGAGCCTCTGTGCGGGCATCTCTCCGCTTTGCCCTCCGCACCCCTGTTGCTGTGCTCCGTGGCTCCGAAGCTTCCCCCCTCTGCCACCCACAGTCTCCGCCCGTGAAGGGGCTTCCTAGTGTGTGGAAACCTTTCTTCCTTCACAGCTCCCTCCCATGGGTGCTGGTCCCGTCCCTATTTTTTGTCTCTGTTTTTTCTTTCTTCTTTTGCCCTACCCAGGTACATGGGGAGTTTCTTGCCTTTTGAGAAGTCTGAGTTCCTCTGCCAGCGTTCAGTAGGTTCTCTGTAGGGGTTGTTCCACATGTAGATTATTTCTGATGTATTTGTGGGGAGGAAGGTGATCTCCATGTCTTATTCTTCTGCCATCTTGAAGCTCCTCCCTCAGACAGTTTTAAATTGTGACCCTTTTAAAGTAGTAATTCAAAAGTGATTTAACAATAAATTTTAAGCAAATTCAGCTGTGTCTACTGTTTACCAGCTCTGTGAACTTGGACAGTTATTCACCTTTCTAAGTCTCATTTCCTTGTGTAAAATCAAAACAAGAATACCTTAAGTGTGATTGTGAGAATTATAGGAGATAATGTCACTTAGATAATGGTAAATAAATTAAACTATGATATTCATTTTTTCTATGCACATATAGGAATGGATAGAGAGGATCTTCTGGCTTATTTCTCAATATAAGCAATTCTGAGAAAATTTGAAAGAATATTTCAATAGAGAGGCAGAACTATTAAGAATTGTGGGATGTATCTCAATTCAAACAGACCCTAGCTATAGGTTATCATTGGTTTCAGGATGATTTTTCATCAATTTTATAAATAAGTATGACCAAACATTGCCATTATTTAGACAACAAACCAGATAATTCATTTAATTCCTCATATAAATTCTATGGGTGATTTTGGTAGGAAGAACATGATCTATCCATTTTTCTTGAAATGAAGATCTACTGATGAAAGAGATGGTTGGTAATTCACATTAATTCTGAACTAATGTTTTATTAATAAAGACACACTTAAATAAAAATCATGCTCATGATACAACTGCTATAATTGTGATTTAACTTCTCTCCATTTTCTCTATTATTTTCCAAAATCTCTTCTTCCATTGAACTTGAACTTGTTTATAAGTACGGCATTTGCAGTATAGCCCTCCTAGAATACAGTTCATTGGAATGTTGTGATACAACATTTTCAAGTAAATTTTTAAAAATTTAATGCATATATTATCATCTTTTTGATTTTAGCTTACAAGAATATGGGTAGAAAGAAACAATGCTCCTGCTATATAGACTCAGAGCATGGCAATTGATATCCCCACTTCCTCAATTAATTTATTCCTCCTTTATCCATTCTCTGACTGTATCTTCAGATATGTTGGTGTGATAGTCTTTACTTTATTCCTCATTTCAACTTGGATGTGGATGTCTTTTGTTTTCATTTTCATTTTTTTACTTAAATTTTATTCCAAAAGTACAAGGCTGCTTCAGTAATAGTAAATATATCAATAGAATTTATCTCATCGAAAGGTCTCAGAGAAAAACCAAATGATCATCTGGATAGACATGTAAAAGGTATTTGATAAAATTAATATTCATTCTTGAACCAAAATCTTAGTCAGTTAAGCATAGGATAATACATTTGTAACTTGATCAAGAGTATATACTGGAAATAAGCAGCTAACATCACAATGAAGTGCAAATTGTCATGTATTCCTATTCACCAGAAATAAGAAATTAAGTCCTCTAACACCATTGTTAGAGCAGTGGTCAGGATTGCTCTATCCAGTGAAAGAAAATGTGAAACATGATTGAAGGAGAACAAATTGTTATTTGCTGATAGAATAACTGGCTAACAACAATGAATCTACAATGAGTATTTTCAAAGAAATCAGAATTTTATCGTATATTATATTTAACTCTTGTGTTGATGTACGTGTAAAGGGACGTCAAAGGCCAAAAAGAAAAGAAAAAGAAATTAGGACCATTTCATCAAATTTACTACCCTACTGTACATGCATGATATTTCAGTTTCTGCAAAGTTTAGTTTTACCCCCAAACTCATCCATCTTTAAACACAGAAGAGAATTTAGGTGTGAATTATTTTGACTCTTTAATATTACTAACAACATATGTTTTATCCTTAATTGATTCCTAAGACATCAATATGATCATTAAACAATAACTTTTTCTTCCTATTTATAGTCTTCTTCCAAATAATATATATGTAGTTTGCAAATAGTACTAGTTTTTAATAATGCTTTGATATTTCTTCTTTTATAAATTAAGAATGATTAAGGGCAGGAACATGAAGGGAATTCAATCTTGATTAGCTTATCCACCATATTGTGCTTATAAACGTTTAACAGTTTTCCCAGTGCTATAGGATGAGAACAAATTCTCTAACAGGCCCACAAAATCCCAAGCCATCACTAACTTCTCTAGCCTTAACTGCATGACAATCCTGGTGGCTCTCTGTATTTCTCTTATTTCCATGTTTCCTCCCACTCCAAGGTATTTGCAAGTATGTCTTCTATGCCTGGAACTCTCCATACCCTGCCCCAGTTTAACTCTTAACCATCTTTCAGATCTTGGCCAATTTTTTAATTTCTCAAAAAAGTACTGTCTCATCTCCTTCAGAGTTCAAATTACTCAAAGTAGGCTCTCATTTCAAAGCACCATATTCCTAAATCACCTGCTTCATGATTATCATAGTTGTAATTATATATTAAATGATTATTTGATTAGAATTTATATTTACTATTGGACTGTAAGCTTATTTGTTTAATAAATATATGAATACATGTATGAACCTAGTTTACACATTTCATAGACCAGTGCTGGTAGGAACACATTATGTTTCTTTTACCCAATAAATTAGTAAAATCATTCCCATTTTATTTATATATGTCATTATATATACATGACAAGTGAACTGAACTTTTCCATATTTATACCCAGTTCTAAAATTCCTTACTGGTAGATGAGCATCCATAAGTGTTAACCTATTTACTTTTTTAAAATGTGCTATAACTAAACTGTGGATTCATTTGGAAGTTATTTGGACTATGGACAGTAAGCTTAACTCTCCTGACCTAAATTATAAAGATTTTCACATCAGCATATGAATGTCTAATATCTCTCATGTGTTTCAGAATCACATTCCCCAAAGATTAGTAAATGTCATCTATTGATATCCCACAGATGTTTTAAATTCTATGATTTCCAAACCCAATATTGTATTTCTTTTATTCCTCCCAATATTTATTGCTTCTCTTCATTTCCCTTCTTTACATCCTCACTGCTATTGCTGCAGAGTTGTCCTTTTCCATTTTACCTGATCTATTCTAAAAACCTTGCAACAAATGATTTCTGAGCTTTTTTCCCCCTACTGCATCACTACTGAAAGATATAACATGCTCCCATCAATAACAGTGGGTCATTAAAGCAATAATTTACAATAAAGGATGTCTCACTGGGATAGAAAAGGAATACACCAGAACACCCACACATATAGCTTGTAAAAGTCCCACTTTGATCTTCAGAAATATCTCCTATTATGTGCAAGGAACAAAGAACTCAACATGCAATAACTTAAAAAAGAGTTTTCATTTTGTTTTTAATGTGAGAATCCTGGAGGAAGGCTGCTGTAGACCACTCAAGAACATCAGCTCTCAGCAATTTTCTTGGAAGTTATGGACACAAAGTTGTTAGGCCATTTCAGGAATCACCTCCTTATTCAAGGCAGAAAGAATTGGTGAAAGGAAGCACAAACAGAATGTCCCTTTAATGACGAAAGCCCTCCTAGAAGTCTTGCACAGACTAATGTTCACATGTTACTGGCCTGGACTCTCACAGGCCTACTGCTCATTGCTGGAGAAACAAGTTAAGTGGGTATTATTTTTATTATCTACTATAGTGGAGTTAGGAAAAAAGAAAGTGATTGGAAATAAGAACTGAGCTGGCCAATTCCTGGTGTCTGTCATGTCACTCTAGGGAAATGTGTCCCTTCGATGTTGATAATTGCTGAATGATGGTCCTCATTCTACTCCTTCTACTTACCAATTCATTTTCCTCACTGCCACCAAAGTGTCCTTTCTTTAAAATAATGTGATCATGCACAATCTTACCTAAAATCTTTAGTGGAGCCTTATTTTCAACACAGCAACAATCTAGAACACCATGGTTTAATGGTACAGTGATGTGATGTATTAGGCTCAGATGTGTATCATGAAAATTTTTGTGAATGATTTACTTCACTAAATCAACTTGTGGAGAATGAAAGTTGTAGTAATCCCACATTTTCACCTGCTTATTTTTGTATATGGTTTCTTATGTTACATGGTAAAGGACCAGCATAGACAGAGTGCAAGGAATTACAATAACTTGGCTCTGCCCACGGCATTGAATCTTGTATTGTAAATATCATCTCTCATATGTGCTACACAGAAACATGTGTTGAAAACTGCTAACTTGCAAGAAAAGGTCCAAAAAGGTTCATGTGAACCAAAAAATTCTTTGTGATCTAAGCCTTAGCAATCTTTTCAATAACCCCACTCCTGCAATCCCTAGGCTTTTTACTTTCACAATGCACTTTGGTCATTGTGGCCTCGTTTTCTCTTTCAATACATTTTTTTCCCCTCTGTGTCATGGCATTTCCATAACCTTGTCTAGTCATTTTTAAGAATGACTCTGAGTCATTCTTAAAAATGACTCTGAGTCATTCTTAAAAACTCAAGTTAAATGTAATTTCATTCACAAACTCTTGACCTCTCAAGTCATAGGTAAATTCTTCTTTTCCTGTTGCTCCCAGGATACCTTATTCATATTGCTGTAAAAGGTTCCATCTGCATTATTTTATGCTTCTCCTCTTTTGACTGTGAAACCTTATAAAAGTTACAAACCATTCTATTAATCTGTATATTTTTAACCACTAACATTTTCTGGCACATAACAGGCACTTAATCATTTATTCATCCAGGAAACATTTATTAAGTCAAAATAGGAAATCTTCGTTTTGAAAAACCATTTTATTATGATGCTAAATTAAGGATTAACCCTTTAAAATTTTAAAATTAAATTTTAGTTGTTGTCAAAATTTAGATAAGCTAATAATATGGCTTGATTTAAGAGAGCAACACAAACAGTACAGTTTCCAAATTGTTTCTCTATTCAAGGTACTGTAAAAATAACTACTGCTGAATAAGTTGTTGACCTAAGTAATACTGCTCCTTGGGATCTTCATTGTATCCAAGCTATTAATCAAAAAAAATCTTGGCTGTGATTTTGTTACAAATGAACTATTAGTAAATGTTGTGAAAATTAAAATCATAAACTCTCTTGATTATATTCTTAAGGTTAAAAAAGGTTGTGGTATCCTTTTTTCCCCCATTTATTCACTATCACTAATTCAGTCAAGATGTATTTTATTTAATCATTTCAATGCACTAAATTCTTGGTACTCAATATGTGGTCCTTAGAACAGCAGACCAGCATGCATGTGCTTGGGGCTTGTGAGCAATGCAGAAATTGGGACCTTATCATAGACCAACTGAATCAGAATGTGCATTATAACAAGAACTCAGAGTTCTTTCAGCTGTAGGATGAAAAAGATCTGAAGATCTAAAGTATAACCCTGTGAGTAGCATTTTTTCCTTCTTTTTGAGCTCTTTTTCCTTTTCTTCTTTTGCTGTCTTCCTTTGTGTTTTACTGATTTTTTTTTTTTTTTTTTGTAGTGACGTGTTGATTCCTTTCTCATTTTCTTTCTTTATAGGTATTTTCTTGTGTTTATCATGGTGTTTACATAAAACACCTTTTGGTATAATAATCTAGTTTAAGGTGATAAAAATGTAAATCTCTTACATTAACTCTACACTTTTACTCCCCACCTCCCAACCCACACACACACACTGTTTTTAATGCTATCAATTACATTTTAATATTCTTACTATTAACATATATGTACAGTTATAGTTATTTTTATATTTCTGTCTTTTAACTTCTTTAACATAATTAAAAGAGAATTACACACCATTATTATAGAAGTACAGTATTCTGTATCTGTTTATAAATTTATCTTTACCAGTGAGCTTTATATTTTCATTTGCTTCTGTGCTGCTATTTAGTGTCTTTTGTTTCAACTTGAAGAGCTCTCTTTAGCAATTCATGTAAGACAAATCTACTGGTATGAACTCCCTCAGCTTTTGTTTGCCTGGAAAAATCTTTTTTTCTTCATTTCTGAAGCATAGTTTTGCCAGATATAATTTTCTTTCAGCACTTTGAATATATCATCTCATTCCTTTTTGCTGAGAAATCCAGTTATACTCTTAAGAGGGTTCCCTTGTATTTGATGTCACTTTTCTCTTGTTGCTTTGAAAAATTCTTTTTGTCTCTGACTTTTGATATTTTGATAATTTGATTGTAATATGTCTTGGTGTGAACGTCTTTGGATTGCTCTTATGTGGTTATATAGGGCTTTTTGAATCTGGATGTCCATTTCCTTCTCCAAATTTGGCAAGTTTTCAGCCTTTTTTTTTTTTTAAATAAGCTTTCTGCCCTTTTCTCTTTCTCTCTCTCTCTCCCTCTCTCTCTCCTCTCTTTCTAGGACTATAAAGTGTGTATTGGCATGCTTAATGGTGTCCCATAAGTCCTTGGGACTTTTTCTTTACTCTTTTTCTTTCTTTTTTCTCTTTTTCATTTTTTTCTTTTATTTTGTTTCTTTACTCTTTTTCTTTTCTTTTCTTTTTTTTTTTTTGTTCCTCTGACTGCAAAACTTCAAATGAATAGTATTAAAGTCCACTGATTCTTTCTTCTGCTTCATCAGGTTTGTTGTTAAACCTCTCAAGTGAATTTTTCAATTCAGAAATTGTATTTTTCAGCTCCAGAATTTCTGTTTTGTCCTTTTTAAACATTTTCTATCTCTTTATTGAAATTCTGATTTTGCTCATGTATCATTTTCCTGGGCTTGTTGAGCCTCTTTATAAGAGTTATTAAAAAAGAAAAAAGTAATTCACATACTTCCTTTTCTTTAGAGTCAGTTTCCAGATTTATTTTGTTCCTTTTATTGGGCATTTTCCCCTATTTCTTCATGTTCTTTGTAATGTTTTATTATTGGTATCCTCATATGTGAAAGGAAAAATAAAACTCTTCATATTTGTTGACTGATTTCAAATAGGGAAAGACTTTTGCCAATCACCCCAGCTACAAATTCTGGGTATCTTTCAAAACTGTTATGTGGTGTGCTTTCTCTTGACTTGTGTACATAGATTCCTAACTAGAGAGATTTTGCAGTTTTTTTGTTTTTTTTTTTTTCTTTTAAGGAGCTCATAATCTCTTACTTCTTCTGCTATCTGCCTGCTGTATTGGGGTTCATCTAAAGCAGAAATATGTTGGCCAGCTATTTTCTCAGCAGTCTCTAGGTATCTAGGGTATGGCAAGTCTCAGTCATGCTCAGAGACAGGCTAGACAAAAAATAGTCCCTCAAGCAGATCACTGAAAAACCAGAATATTGGACACATGCTTCACTTTTCTCTTTCCCCACTGAGGGAGAAGTACCAAGCTATACTAGCCTCTGTTTGCTCTGCTTTAGATCTTCTACAGTAAGATGTCCAACTTGGTTTTGTTCTCAGTGGTCCCCAGGCACCAAGAATATGCTGGGTTCTGTCAGAGCTTCAAGACAGAAGCCAATCCCTTAAGCAGTAACTCAAAAAGCTGGAACATGGGACATGAGTTTCACTCTTCTCTTCCCCACCCTGAAGGAAAGGCCACTGAGCTATATCAGCCTTTATCTGCTGTACCATGAACCCTCTGGAACAACAGAATGCCACCCATCTCCTTTTGTTCTCAGTGGCCCCCAGGCATCTAGATTATGCTAGGTCCCTTCAGTGTTCTGGGACAAGTGAGACAGAAACCAGTCTCACAAGTATCCTCCACCCCTGAAAACTGTATGGTCCAGGCCTCTCTTTCTTTCCCCAGGGAGAAGTCAGGAGCTGGGAGATTCCTCCTGGTCAGGGGGTTCTGTGTTGAGGGGAGGAAATTTTGTGAAAAGATTCAATAAATTTTCCTGCTGGCTTCAATGCAGCTTATTTCACACTCACCTGGGATGCAGCAGTCTCTTAACTAGCTTCTAGATTTATCACTCAAGGGATTGTTCCAGTATTGTTATTAAATCAGTGTTTACATAGGAGCAAGGAGGTTCTGAGGCTTCCTACTCTGTCATCTTGTTGTCGTAACCCTGGAATGGAGAGTTTGCACTAACAATCTAAAATGTTTATATTCTTATCTGGAATTATATTTATATCTAACTATCTAAATATTCTATTACTTTTCCCTCACTTCCAAAAAAGAAGAGATGGCTTTAAAAATGCACACGTCACCACAATATAAGTTAGTCTTGCTTCTAGTTTAAAAACACATTATGCCAATTACAAGCAAATTAATTTTCTAGGTAACAAAAACAGTACTTCAGAAGGTATCCAGGTATTTTCGATACTTACGCTGAAAAAAAGACTCCAACAGAGCTGTATCTTGTATGATGAAGTGAACTATGTCAACAATATTTGTAAAGTAAATATAATATGGAGTTTCACATGGGATTTCTTTAAATGTTTACCTACAGAGATCAGAATCATAGTTTCCAAATACAACCTTACACCATGTTCTTTTAGCTACTTTGCTCATATCTCCAAAGGAGTTTTAAAATAACAATTAACTTGTACATTTTTAAGTTGATATATAAAAATGTTTGTGATAATTTTCAGTAGTTAAAAGGATATAATTTCCAGAAGTTTCAAATATTGACATTAAAAAAAGTGGCTATATCCTTCCTTTAAATGTATCCTTTGGAATATAAATATTCTAGAAATTTGATATTTTCATCATCAACTTAAAAATATGAAGACAAACTCTTTATTAACAGTTGGAAATATTATATCATTCCTCATTCTCCTAGAAATTGTGTTTTCATTCACTCTTCTCTCAAAATTTTATTCTAAAATATAGGCATATTTTATACTTGAAAGCTTTATTATCACTTTAACATACTTCTCTAAAAAAAAGTATAAACATTCATAGTAGTCTTTTTAAATTTCTCTCCTTCTTAGGCTGCAAGGGTTAATTTTCTTCTTCTAGTTTTTCACCATAAAATTATTGCTACTATATAAGTGATCAAAATATTTATATTAGTAGTGTTTTTGATAATTATAAATAAAAGGAAAATCTTAGTAAAAATGCATTTATTAAGAAATGGAAAAGGATTATTTTCTCATTTATTTCATAGATTAGTCCATGTTTGCTTCATACTTGAAAGAGCAGGATTCACCAAGAAGTTTTTTTCTTTTTCTTAAATGTAAACATGGAGAAAATTTGTTTAGATAATAAGTATATGTCATTAGTGGTAAGATATTTTTATAGCACTGTGACTGAATTTTTAAAATTCCTACAAAATTATATGTCAAAATTCCCATTGGGGTTCTTTACCAAAAATTAATTAAGATGATCTATAAGTGAAGAATTCTACTAGGTTTTCCTTCACTTTTTTTGTAAGTAAATGATCAGAAACCAACAGAGCACAAAAAGCTGTAATACTCAATTACTGAAGTAATTTAGTTTTTCTGCCTAACACTTTCCCCTCTGAAGGTGTCCCAAGGGTTTTTCCATCATGAGCATTTCTCCACAGTAAGATTAGCATGAGGCATAGGATTCCTCTCTTTTGTAAATAGTTGCAAATATTACTATAAAGGAAGAATGGGAAAGGAGAACCTGATGGACTGGCAATTCCCAGATCAGGATATATATCTACATGGTAAATAAGTCCAACTCCATATGAAAATGGGCCAAGAGAAAACTAATGGGCAGTTTCTAAAATCTCCCCAGAAACTGTCCTATTGCATGGACAGATGGGAGTCTTTAACACAGAACGTTTCTATGCTGCTTTTAGCTTGGACATTCTATAATATGGGGACTCTACCTAGGTCATTAAAAAATAACTTCTACAAAGTACACATAAAATGTCTCCCTTCAAACATGTAATTTGGTGTGGAATTCTGCCAAAAACAAAAACAAAAACTGATTACAAAATATTTGCTAAGTAACTGAATTTGTTCACATTTTAATAGCCTTGTAAACTTTATACCGGAGGATTTCTAACAGAAATGTTGATTTAAATTTCAGGGTAATTGACCTTGAATTATTCTTTCTAGTAGGGCTTAGAGAATACAGCCATTTAACTTTTAAGGTAGCTTGTATTTTGTGACAATGAAACCATGGCCACATATGGGAAATCAAATGCCTTTCTTTTTCTCTGTAGGTGCAGAGGCTTGAATCTAGCTCATATGAAATTTAGTTATTTATTTAGTTATTTCATATAAATTTAGTTATATATTTATCAACAAGCATAGATCAAAGATCTACTATTTTATGGACATAACTCTTGGCATGGGGATAGAGTTGTGAATGAATCGAAGTCACTGTCTAAAAGTGACTTACACTTTAGTGGAGGAGACAGACAATAGAAAAACAGAGATGAACAATATAATGGTAGGTAGTGACAAGTGCAATAAGAAAAAATAACAAAGTAAGGGGATAGAGGAGTGAATAAAGAGGGTCTGTTTTATGTGGGGTGGTCAGGGATGGCCTCTCTGTGGAGGTGACAATTTAGACAATAGTGCTGAAGTTGAGAAACCACGTGCTGAAGCAAATTTAAAGATGATTACTTTTGGCCTTGAATTCCACACACTAGTCATACCTATTAATATTTGCACATTGAGAAATGCTGCTTTAGGCTAATCATCCATCCTGATGAAATACTATTCCCCTAAGAGGAGACACAATGCAATTATTTAAATTTTATCTTAATAAATTACCATCATCTTGCAGACCTATATGTGAGATCACATTTAGATGTCCTTAATTGAAGTTGGGCTGTTTTCTAACTCATTTATGACCTCATTTCACTAGTTGCCAAAGTATTATGGGGGCCGGGACAAGGGGATTAACTCACCTTCATGCCAGTGTACTTTGTTACTTACTTAAACTGAGCACAAAAGCATCTCACATAAATGATATTTTTGGCTACTTTAATTTTCAAGTTATAAAGTAACAGCTTTACTTAATGAATGACCTGCCTGAGTGCATAAGATATGAAGTCATTAAAATAGGTTTTAAAAAGGAGGATGGAGGACACAAATCTATTCTAATTGATTTGTCTAGAGAACTTTCCCACTGACCCTTCCTCTCGAGGTGGTATTAAGGTGAAGGTCCTGCATGAACATCAATAACCAGGGGCCAGTACTGACCTCATAAAGGTTAATCCATCACAGAATCCTGTCCATGGAGTCAAAAGACAAGAGAACATCAATAAAAGATTCAAAACAGTTTATTTTATCTCTAATATATTTCACTGCAAGTTGATAGAGGGTGCAGTAGTGGCCAATAGTCAAATAGTCATGCATACAATTAATCTTCTCCTAAGGAGAACTGTGACTTCACAAGCACAGATTTGCAACTGATCAAAAAGGAAAGAGGGAAGACATTAGAGAGCAAGCCCTTTATATGCCAATAACTTTATAAATTAATTGTACTTTTTATTAAAAATAAATGTGCTGACAACATAAAATTCCCTTTCCTTCCCTCTGCCTATTGTTTACTGACAACATAGCTACACTTTATACCTCACAGAGTGTTTGCATTTTCCTGAGTCACTAAGTTACTTTATCACTCAGTGAATATATTTTATTGAGGGTTTACCAATCTCCAGTTGCTGTTGTAGGGGTTGAGGATACACTATTGGACAAGAGACTGAGACCCTGACTTTAAGGTAGCATTAAAAAGAAGGAGACAAACTCTTAGTACTAATATAATAGAGAGTGGCAGTTGGGGTAGGGAATTCTACTTTAGTCTCGTATTCAAGAACGGCATCATGAAAGAGGACCTGAGGTAAGAACAGGGGCTAGTAGTGTAAATGTGGGGAAGAGCTTTTTAAGCAAAAGGAACAGGAAAGGTGAAGGTTATCAGATGGGAAAGAGCGTAAGTGTTAATAAGCCTGTGTGGATGGAGGATGGGGAATGAGAAGAAGAGAAAAATAGAAGTCTATGAAGCAGACCAAGTCTGTATCATGTACAGTCTCGCAGCCCATAGTAAGGAGTTTATTGTGGTAGAACTGGGAAACATTGATTGGTTTTAAACATTTGCATAATATGATCTGATTTATGATTTAGAAAATCACTAGAGATAGTTGCTACAATGGGTTATTGTAAATCAAGTATGCATTAGAGGGAAATCTGTTGCAGTAGTCCAGGAAAGAGATAATAGCTGGAACTAGAATTACAGTTGAGATGGCAAGAACAGATTGGACTCAGGATGAATATTACTGGTAGAGTAGACAGTACTTAACTGTTCTAGAAAATATCAGGTGTGAAAAAGTAAAGAAATGAAATGAGAAGAGATAACTACCAATTTTTTGCCTTGAGCAATTAACTGGATGGATAGTAGCAACTAACTGGCTGATAAAAGTGGTGCCATTTCTGAGAAGGAAAAGTTTGGACAGCGGAGACAAGATGGAATAAACTGTCCTGTTTCAGCTATGTTAAGTCAAGAAGAGTGTTTGTACTATGGTCTGTGACAACATGACCTGAAGTAGTGAAAATGGAGAAGCAGAGGGATACTTTCTGCCATTAGCATCCTACTGATGATGGGGAAACAATGAGAGTCATATAATGGCAGCTATGTTTGCCCTCTTCTGTTTTTGTCTACCTGAAAGCCTCTTTGTGTTAAGTCCTGTGATGAAATGCCTCAGTATATCTGATTTTTGCTATTTTTGAGGACCTTTACCTCAATTTTTTATATACAAATATAACGACAATTGTGTTTTTGCTTTTTATTGAAGTATACTGAAATATAGTTGATGTACAATAATAGCTTCAGGTGTACACATGGTGATTTTTATTGATTATACTACATTTAAAGTTATTAAAAACAATGCCTATGTTCCTTGTTATGTACAATATATCCTTGCTGTTTATTTACTTAATATGTAGGAGCTTGTATCTCTTAATCCTCTACCCCTATCTTGTCCTTCCCCCTTCCCTCTCCCCACTGGTAACCACTAGTTTACTTCTATATCTGTGAGTCTGTTTCTGTTTTGTTATATAAATTCATTTTTAATTTTTTTATATTCCATGTATAAGTGATAACATAGAGTATTTGCCTTTCTCTGTCTGACTTATTTTACTAAATATAATACACTCTAGGTTCATCCATGTTGTTGCAAATGGCGGAATGTTATTCTATTTTATGTTTGAGTAATATTCCATTGGGTATATATGCCACATATTCTTTATCCATTCATCTGTTGATAAACACTTAGGTTGCTTCCATATATTGATTATTATAGAAAATGCTGATATGAACATTGGGGTACATGTATCTTTTCAAATTAGTATTTTCATTTTCTTTGAATATATATCCAGGAGTGGAATTGCTGGATCATATGGTAATTCTATTTTTAGATTTTTGAGGAAACTCCATACTGTTTTCCACATTGGCTGTGCCAATTTGTACCAAAAGTGTACTAGGGTTCCTTTTTTTCAACATCCTTCTCAACATTTGTTATTTGTAGGCTTTTTGATGACAGCCATTTTGACAGGTGTCAGGTGATATCTCACTGTTTTTGATTTGTATTTCTCTGATGATTAGTGATGTTGAACATCTCTTCATGTGCCTGTTGCCCACCTGTATATCTTCTTTAGAAAAATATCTATTCAAGTCTTCCACTCATTTTTTAATTGGGTTGTTTGGTTTTTGATAATGAGTTGTATGAGCTGTTTATATATATTTTGGATAACAGCCCCTTATTGGTCATATTATTTGCAAATATTTTCTCCCATTCAGTAGGCTGTCTTTGTTTTGTTGATGGTTTCTTTTCCTGTGCAAAAGCTTTTAAGTTTAATTAGGTCCCATTTATTTATTTTTGCTTTTGTTTCTTTTGCTTTAGGAGACAGATCCAAAAAAATATTGCTATGATTTATGTCAAAGTGCATTCTGCCTATGTTCTCTTCTAGGAGCTTTATGTTTTCAGGTCTTACATTTAGGTCTTTGATCCATATTGAATTTTTGTGTATGGTGTGAGAAAGTAGTATAATTTTATTCCTTTCCATGTAGCTGTCCAGTTTTCCCAGCATCACTTATTGAAGAGACTGTCTTTTCTCCATTGTATATTCTTGCTTCCTTTGTCATAGATTGAGCATAAGTGTATGCATTTATTTCTGGGTTCTCTATTCTGTTCCATTGATCTATGTTTCAGTTCTTGTGCTAGGACCATGCTGTTTTGATTACTGTAGCTTTGTAGTGTAGTCTGACTTTGAGGAAATACTTCCAGCTTTGTTCTTTTTTTTCTCAATATTGCTTTGGGAATTCATGATCTTTTGTGGTTCCATATAAATTTTAGGCTTCTTTGTTCTTCTTCTGTGAAAATGTCATGGGTATTTCAATAGGGATTGCATTAAATCCATAGATTGCTTTAGGTAGTATGGACATTTTAACACTTTTAAGTCTTCCAATCCATGAGCATGGTATACATTTCCATTTCTTTCTATTATCTTCAGTTTCCTTCATCAGTGTCTTACAGTTTTCAGAGTATAAGTTTTTCACCTTTTTGGTTAAGTTTATTCCTATTTATTTTATTCTTTTTGATACAATTTTAAATGGGATTGTTTTCTTGCTTTCTGTTTCTTATAGTTCTGATAGTTCATATCAGTGTATAGAAAAGCAACAGATTTATGTACATTAATCTTGTATCCTGCAACTTTACTGAATTCATTTATTGGTTCTAATAGTATTTTCATGGAGACTCTAGGGATTTTTACATATAGTATCATGTCATCTGTACATGGTGACAGTTTTACCTCTTCCCTTCCTATTTTGATAACTTTATTTCTTTTTCTTGTCTGATTATTGTGGCTAGGACTTCTATATTAAGTAGAAGTGGTGAGAGTGGGCATCCTTATTGTCTTCCTGATTTTATGAGGAAAGGCTTTCAGCTTTTCACCATTGAGTATAATGTTAGCTGTGAGTTTGTCATAAATGGGCTTTGTATTGTTGAGATATGGTCCCTCTTTACCAGCTTTGCTGAAAGTTTTTATAATGACTGGGTGTTGAATTTTGTTAAATGCTTTTTCTGCATCAATTGAGAAAATCATGTGATTTTTATCCTTCATATTGTTAATGTGGTGTGTCACATTGATTGATTTGCAGATACTGAAACATCCTTGCATCGCTGAAATAAATCCCACTTAATCATGATATATGACCCTTTTTATATATTGTTGAGTTCGAGTAGTTTTGCATCCGTAATCATCAGAGATATAGGCCTGTAATTTTTTTTTTTTTCTGTGGTGTCTTTCTGGTTTTGGTATCAGGGTAATGGCGGCCTTGTAGAATGAATTTAAGAGTTTTCCATCCTCTTCAATATTTGGAATACTTTGAGAAGGATAGGTATTAACTCTTCTTTATATGTTTAGGAGAATTCCCCTGTGAAGCCATCTGATCCTGGATCTTTGTTTGCTGGGAGCTTTTTCATCACAAATTCAATTTCATAACTAGTGTTTGGTCTGTTCATATTGTCTTCCTCCTAATCCATTCTTGGAAGGTTTTATGTTTCTAGAAATTGTTCCATCTTCTAGCTTGTCTAATTTGTTGGCATATAACTGTTCATAGTATTCTCTTATTTTTTGTATCTGTAATATTGGTTGTTATTTCTCCTCATTCATTTCTTATTTTGTTTTTTTGGGGTCCACTCTGTTTTTTCCTAGATGGGTCTGGCTGAAGATTTATCTTTTTTTTCCAAAAAAACAGCTCTTGGTTTCATTGATTTTGTTTTCTATTGTTTTCTTGGTCTCTATTTTATTTATTTATTCTCTGATCTTGATTATTTCCTTTCTTCTGCTGACTTTGTGCTTTGTTTGTTCTTTCTTTTCTAATTCATTAATTTGGTAGGTTAGTTCACTTATCTGAGATTTTTCTTGTTTCTTTAGGTAGGCTTGTATCACTATAAACTTTCCTCTTAGAACTGCTTTTGCTGCATCCCATGGATTTTATTTTTATTTATTTGTTTATTTTTGGACCACACCACAGGGCTTGCAGGATCTCAGTTCCCTGACCAGGGACTATACCCGAGCCACGGCAGTGAAATCACCAAATCCTAACCACTAGATCACCAGGGAACTCCCCATTCCAGAGATTTTAGAAAGCTGTGTTTCCATTTTCATTTGTCTCGAGGTATTTTCTGATTTCCTCTTTTATTTTTTCACTGACCTATTGTTTTTTAGTAGCATGCTGTTTAGTCTCCATGTGTTTGTGCTTTCCCCATTTTTTTTCCTGTAATTGATTTCTAGTTTCATACTGTTGTGGTTGGCAAAAATGTTTGATATGATTGTTATCCTCTTAAATTTGTTGAGACTTGTTTTGTGGCATAGCAATTGATTTATCCTGGAGAACATTCCATGTGCACTCAAAAAGAATTTGTATTTGCTGCTTTTGGATGGAATGTCCTATAGATATCTATTAAGTCCAACTGGTCTAATGCAGTATTTAAGACCACTGTTTCCTTATTGATCTTCTGTCTGGATGATCTGTCCATTGATGTAAGTGGGGTGTTAAAGTCCCCTACTATTATTGTATTATTGTCAGTCTCTGTGTTTATATCTGTCAGTATTTGCTTTATATATTTAGGTACTCCTGTGTTGGGTGCATGTATGTTAATGAGTGTAATATCCTCTTCTTGTATTGATTTCTTTGTTATCATTTAATGCCCTTCTTCATCCTTTGTTATTGACTTTGTTTTAAGGTCTATTTTGTCTGATATGAGTATTGCTACCTATACTTTCTTGTAATTTTCATTTGCATGAAATGCCTTTTTTCATCTCCTCACTTTCAGTCTGTGTGTCTTTAGCTCTGGAGTGAGTCTCCTATAAGCAGCATATAGATGGGTCTTGTTTTATTATCTAGTCATCCACCCTATGTCTTTTGATTGGATCATTTAGTCCCTTTATATTTAAAATGATTGTCAATAGGCATGTGCTTATTGCAGTTTTGTTACTTGTTTGCTGTTTTTGTAGTTCTTCTCTGCTCTTTTCTTCTTTTAGTTTCTTCCCTTATGGTTTGATGATTTTCTTTAGTGGTATGCTTGTGTTCCTTTCTCCCTAGTTTTTTTGTGTCTGTGGTAGGTTTTTGATTTGTGGCTACCATGGGGTTTATAAATGTTGACCTATAAGTATATCTACTTGTTTTAAACTGGTAGTCATTTAAGTTCAAACACATTTTTACTCCCCTCTCCCACTTTGTGTTTTTTTATTCCATATTTTACATCGTCATTTTATCCCTTTACTGATTATTGTAATTATAGTTGATTTCACATTCTTTTGTCTTTTAATCTTCATACTAGCTTATTTAAATAGTTGATTCTCAGCCTTTGCTATATATTTGCCTTTACTATTGGTATTTTTCTTTTCTTACAGATATTTCTTTTATAACCTTTTCTTTTCACCTAAGAGATGCCCCTTTAACATTTGTTTTAGAGTAGGTTTAGTATTGATGAACTCTTTTAGTTTTAACTTGTCTGAGAAGTGCTTTTTTTTGTTTGTTCATTTGTTTTAATCTCTCCTTCAATTCTAAATGATATTCTTGCTGGGTAGAGTATCCTAGGTTGAAGGTTTTCCCCTTTCAGCACTTAGAATATATTATGCCACTCCTTTCTGGCCTGCAAAATTTTAGCAGAAAAATCAGCTTATAGCCTTATGGGGGTTCCCTTGTATATGACTCTTTGTTTTTCTCTTGCTGCATTTAGAGTTCTCCCTTTATCTTTAACTTCTTTTGCCATTTAACTTATGATATGTTTTGGTGTGGCTCTGTTGGAATTCATCTTGTTTGGGGCCCTCTTTGTTTCCTTTTCCTTGGATACCTGTTTCTTTCTTCAGGTTTGAGAACTTTTCAGCCATAATTTCATCAAATACATTTTCGACCCCCTTCTCTCTCCCTTCTCCTTCTGGGACCCCTATAACGTGAATGTTGGTATACTTGATTTGTCCTAGAGGCCCCTTAAACTGTTCTTATTTTTTTATTTGGTTTTCTTTTTGCTGTTCTGGTGGGGCAGTTTCCATTATTCTATCTTTCAGATCATTTATGCATTTTTCTGTGTCACCTACTCTGCTGTTCATTGTTTCTAGTGTGTTTTTAATTTCAATTATTATATTCTTCATTCTTGACTGGTTCTTTTTCATATTTTCTAGTTCCTTGTTAAATTCTCACTTTTTCTTCTATTCTTTTCCTTAATTCAGTTAGCATCCTTTGATAATGCTTTGAACTTTTTATCTGGTAAATTATTTATTTGTTTCATTAGTTTTTTGCAGTGGTTTTATCTTGTTCTTTCACTTAAAACAAATTTCTCTGTCTTTTCATTTTGCTTAACTTTGTCTCCATGAAATTAGGTGAAACAGTTACCTATTGCGGTCTTGATGGGGTGTCCTTGTGTGGGAGCATCCCTATATAGTCTGCATGTGCCCAGTGGCTTTGGTGGGAAAACTGGATCTGACATGAACAAGAGACATGTCCTTCTCCAAGGTGTGCTGGTAGCCATCATCTTGGTAATCAGTGTGGCTGGAGATGGGTGGTTAGGGCCAGAGCCAGGTATGACTCGGTGGTTCTCCTCTGTTCAGTGGCCAGCACCACCCTACTGTGGGTGAGGGCAGGTCCCAAGTTGCTGGAGCAGAAGCCCTGAAGGTCATGTCTGAGCTGGCTCCATTCTCTTTAAGTATGTGCGCTCTCTTATCTCATCACCAGCACGCTTGCCTCACAATGGAACAGTGCTGGAGCAAGAGGGGCTTGGACAGGCACTTGGCATGGGATTGGATGCAGGCTGTTGTGGCTCCAGCTGTAGTCAGAGACCCAAACTGCTTCTGATACACTGCCAGTAGTAGTTACCCCTTCCCTGGTCAGATGCTGCTTTGGGTCAGAGCCACCTTTGTCTCTCGGAGCTGAGCTCTCTCCTTGGCCACAGCATCCCTCACCCCAGTTTGCATCATGAAGCAAGTGGGGCCAGAACAGTTGCTTGGCTCAGGCTGGGGCACGCACCAGGGCAGTTGCAGGAAAGTGGGCCAATGTCTCAATGCAGTTTCAATCTGCCATCTCTGCCCTGTTCTGGGAGCAAGGAAGCATGTGTACACTCTTCATGAGTGGAGTTCAGGTTTCCCACAGCCCTCCTGTTACTCCTACCAGACCTCCAACGAGCCAAGGGGACTCTTTTTCCCAACATGTGGCTCAAAATGCTTATTCTCCAGGGATTATCTCTGTCCATGTAATCCCCCTCCTCTTCTGAGTACTCTCTTAGGGGCACAGGTCCCAACCTGATCAGTTTTCTTCCCTTCCTACCTGATTCCATGTGGATGTTTCTTATAGCTTTGGTTTTAGAGGAGTCTATCTGCCAGTCTCCAGTTAGTTTTCAGTGAAAATTATTCCACATGTAGATGTGTTTTTGATGTGTTTGTGGGGGAACTTGAGTTCTGCATCCTCCTACTCTGCCATCTTGATTCACCCCCACCCAATAGCAATCATTGTTTACATTAGTTTTACTCTGGCAAAATGACTTCTAGACTAGCTAATATTTTTTTCCCCAACACTGGTGCTTAAAATTTATTATTTTCATTAATAGCAAATGGGTGGATATATTTATAAAGAACTGTATGTTTAATAAAAGTGGTGCAAGCATACATCTTTGTCTTATTCATGATGTTAGAGGGAAGCATTTAATCTTTTGCATTAAGTATGATATTAGCTATAGATTTCAAGTTCATCAGCTTAAGGATATTACTTTCTATTCTTAGTTTTTTCAGAGGAGTATTTCTCACAGGAATAGAGCTTGAATTTCTGTTTATTTTTGCATATATTGATAAGATCATATGGTTTTCCTTTTTTAGCCTTTTAATAGAGTATATTACATTGATTTTGAGTATTAAATCAATTTGCATTCTTGAGATAAACCTTTTTGTCATTATACTATTCTGTGTTTTGAAATCTTCCTTGTCTAATATTCATACTGCCATGTCAGCTTCTTCTGGATTAGTGTTAACGTGGAATATCATTTTATATCCTTTTAATTTTAATCTATTTGATCTTTACATTTAAAATATGTTTCTTAATGCAACATTTGGTGATTCTTAACTTTCATCAAATATGATAATCTCTGCCTTTTAATTTAATCTCTGCCTTTAAGTAATTTACATTTAATGTGATAATTGATTTAGTTGAATTAAACCTACCAACTTGATGTATTAGTTTTTTTATAAATTTATTTATTTATTTATTTTTGGCTGTGTTGGGTCTTTGTTGCTGCGTGCAGGCTTTCCCTAGTTGTGGTGAGTGGGGCTCCACTTCGTTGTGGTGCTTGGGCTTCTCACTGCAGTGGTTTCTCTTTGTTGTGGAGCACAGGCTGTAGGCAGGCGGGTGGGTTTCAGTAGTTGTGGCACACTGGCTCAGTAGTTGTGGCTCACGGGCTTAGTTGCTCCGCGGTATGTGGGATCTTCTCGGGTCAGGGCTCTGAACCCATGTCCCCTGCATTGGCAGGCAGCTTCTTAACCACTGTACTACTGGGGAAGTCCCTTGATGTATTTTTTTAATTGTCCAATTTGTTCTTTGTTACCTTTTGTTTTTACTATTTTTGTGATTTTATGAAGTTCATTGAACTTCTTGTATCTGTCGGTTTATACTTTTCCTCTAATTTGGAAAATTCTTCAAATGTCTTTTCTGTTCCTCCTCTCCTTTTCTCTGGATACTCCAATTACATGCCTATTAGACAGATTTAAGTTAGATAGTTTGTATTGCAATTTTTCAAGTTTACTGAGTTTTTCTCCTTCAGTATATAATTTGCTAGTAATATCATTCAGTGTATTTTTCAACTGAAGAATTACAATATTTATTTCTAGGAGTTTGCTTTGTAATTCTTTTTAATTTTTCATGTTTCCACTTAACTGCTCAATTTTTCTTATACCTTTATAAACATATGAAGCAAATATGTAATAGCTGTTTTAATGGCTTTGTGTACTAATTTTATTATCTATATTATTTCTGGGTCTGTTTTATCGGTTGATTTTTCTCCTCATTATGGATAAGTATTTTTCTGTTTTTTTCATGCCTGGAAATTTTTGATTAGAGTCCAGACATTGTAACTTCTGTCTTCTGGCTGCTGGATACTTTTTTTTTTACATAAAATTATTTATTTTATTTATTTATTTTTGGCTCTGTTGGGTCTTTGTTGCTGCACACGGGCTTTCTCTAGTTGCAGCAAGGGGGGGCTGCTCTTCATTGCAGCATGCAGGCTTCTCACTGCGGTGGCTTCTCTTATTGTGGAGCATGGGCTCTAGGCACACGGGCTTCAGTAGTTGTGGCATGTGGGCTCAGTAGTTGTGGCTTGCAGGCTCTAGAGCACAGGCTCAGTAGTTGTGGCACACAGGCTTAGTTGCTCCTTGGCATGTGGGTTCTTCCCGGACCAGGAACCAAACCCGTGTCCCCTGCATTAGCAGGTGGATTCTTAACCACTGAGCCACCAGGGAAGTCCTAGCCTTTTTTATTCTCATATCGTTTGACTTCTTTTTTTTCTTGGTTGCAGTTAAGTTTCTTGAAAAATAGTTTGATCCTTTTGACATTTGCTTTTAAGCTTTGTTAATTCATATCAGAGCTGACTTCAGTTTAGGACTAATTTTGTCCATTCCTGAGGCGATAACCATCTACGTACTCCACCTGAGGACTGTCGATAGGATAGTTTATTTCCTTTATCTCAGAGACCATTGTCCTTGTTGCTTGTCAAGACTTTTCTACTATTGTCTGTGCAAATTCTGCTCTTAGCTCTCTGTTTGTCCTGGAGATTGTTCTCTCTGGTTTTTATACTGTTCATTCCCCAGCCTCAAGCAGCTTCCTTACACATGTACACTGATTAGGACTGAGGTGAAATCTCATGAAACCCACTATAGATTTCTGGATCTCTCTCTCTCTCTCTCTCTTTCTCTTTATCTCTCTGCAATTATCTCCTCTCCAGTACTTTTTTCTGTGAATTTTAGCTACCTTGGTCTATCTGGACTCCACGTTCACTCTGTGTCCTCAACTCAGAGAGCTGGCTGGACTCCACATAGGTTTCCCTTGCTTGTGCTATGTCTTAGGAACTCTCCCTCCAGATAGTAAGCTGAACAATCATAGGACTCACTTGGTTTCCCTTCTTTACTGGTTTCCTTATAATCCAATGTTTTAAAACTATTTCATATATTTTGCTCAGTATTTTAATTATTTCAGTTAGGAGGGAAAACTTTTAAAAAATATTATTAACTCATAATATCTTAATGAATTAGTTTATACATTCATGAATTTTTGTTAATTTATTTTAATGAATTATTTTAAATAGCAAGAAAAGTAGCAATATGAGTTAAATTTATAAAACCTACTTCTAAAAACTTTTTAATTTGCAGTGGAGGTTGGAGAGACATAAAGCAGTCTCTGTTGCTATTTTAAGATAACTAGTCCAATTAATTTAAGATAACTATTCTAGTTATTTCCAAAATAATTAATAAAATAACAAATTATATGCACATATATCTCTAGGCTACCTATCCTGTGAACAATGTATTAGAGCATAACATTTCTAATAAGGAATTTTGAGGTAGGCTGCTTTCTTATGCATTGCCAAATAACTGCCTAAAGGGTTAAATGCACTTTTAGTGAGTCTGTTGATTGGACTCTGGATTTGGTTGTCTGTTGTCATTAGTGCTTATACAGTTTAGCAAATTGGTTTATAGGCTGCCTCCACAGAAAGTAAAAGTAAACCTGTTACTGAGTACATTTCTGTTGCCATTTTTAAGGTTTTTATTAAGACCTTATGGTTGCAGTTCTACAGAGGAATTCTCTGTAGACATTCCTCAATATCTTTCAAAAAAACCTAGTACTAGTCACTAAAAAGGATATAGTTTTTATCTACTTTTTGGGTGTGAATGACACATTATTTGGAAATGGTTAAAATCACTATTTATTCTAATGAAATGCCAAACATATATAATTTACCTCCAATTTTCCACAAAAACAGAGAATGGGAAGTTCAAAATATCTTGGCTGAGATTGCATTAATGGCATTATGTTAACAAGTTTAGTAGCATGAAACAGTTAAATATTAGCAAATATTGACATATGACAGAATTTGAAGTAGCCATTACCCCGGTTTTTTCCAAATGTCATAGATCATTTTAATTACGCAAAGCTCCATCAACTTTAACATTACTGGTGTAGCTCAAGGCAAACATCCTAGTTTGTCTTAAATCTGGGCTATTCACCCCAATTTTTTAAAAAAGACAACCATTGTTACAGTGTTTCCTAAAATTAGGGATCATGTACAGTGTTCAAAAAATAACTATAAATTTTGGTATTGCTTTAATGGCACATGAATTAAAACTTCATTATAACGAAACTGCTGCTGAACATTCCCATTAATATCAAATGAATTCATTATGACCGGTATAGTTACAGTGAATACTAAATGAGTTAATAATAGTGAACCATTTAAAGTGTTGCCTAATTGTTTTATTTCATTTTTATGTATATTTTGGTCCTATTTTAACTGTTGGGTTAATAGAGAATGACATTAAATAATTCATTTTCTTGCCTAATATTGGATAATGTGTTCACACTGCTCTCTGATGATCTGTGAATTTAACCCTTTTTGTTTCACCTCAACCTTCCCACCTATTACCTCCTTATTTGATACTACTACAGAAACTAGATGAGCACATACAGCTTTAATTTGATATGAAGAATAAAGCATTCAGATAAAAAGCAACATTGTGCCCCAGTCATTTTTATGATATCCCTCGGTGAGCCACACAGGTGCCTGAAAATGTAATCTGTTAAGTGGTCTGTTTAGATGCTGCAAAGAAACAACCACCAACAAAAGCATTTACTCTTTTTTGGTTTGTTAGTTCATACAGGAATAATTGAGAGAAACACTTGTATAAAAGTCCTTTAGCTTAAAAAAAAAAGCACAGTCTACTTAATTATTATTTATTATCAAATGTTTTAAATCTTGATTAACCATTTGCTTTTAAATTATTTAGAAACCTGTTAAGTTCACTGAATATCAACTGCTTTGTCGCTGAGTAGCACTGTGTTGGCACAGACTTAACCTAGTTTCCATGACTTTGCAGGTTACGAGCTCTTCCCTTATGTCTGTCAAGTATCCAATCTTCCTCCTCTCAAGCAATATTTACATCTTTAACTGTTAATCACAGGAATGCCTTTCATGTTGGCAACTTCCTCAGAAAGAACAATGGCCATAGGTTGTACTGTCTTCTGAAATGCTGTGCTCAGTCTTCACATGATTACTTTTGAAATAAGTAAAGAGAAAATTCACTTAAGACTCTAGATTTCTGGCTTTGATAAGTAGGGATCTCTGTTAATATGTCCTCTATAATTCTGTAAGTTAATAATTGAATGGAATAGAAGTAACACTCTCAATGCAGCATTATTTTTTCTAGTTCATCTTTACTCTGTAACTTATTTATGGAACCTACATGGCCTTCATATATATTTAGGTTATGACCTCAAGTGATATCATTTGAGATTGATACAAGGTTCTTCTTTTCCCCAGATCTCCCTTATCATCTTCCACAGTGCTTGCGATTCCCTTGGTAAGGAACATGTTTGTAGATAATTGTAAAATTGTAGATAATTTCCAGTATGCCTCTGAGAACAGGACAGTGAAAGGTATCTCATAAGCAGAGTGCTTCTAGTCATGGAGCCTCATATCATGGATATCACAGCATTGTAACAAAATCCTGAAGAACCAAGAACCAAGCAGGTGATTTTAGATGGAGATTTTAGGAGACAACCCTCATTGAATAGCTGGAAAGAGACAATCTGGGGCCTGGATCCCGAAGCTGATATATGAGAGCAACAGACATTGCTTTGGGGTGCTAGACTAAGATGAAGGGTGTTTGGCAGAGAGTAAAATGGTACCAATTTGGAGAATATTTTTAAGAAGTCAAATGTGTTCCCTGAGCCTGTGATTCACTTACATTCAACATCATTTGTCCCAGCAGCCCTTTGATGTTTTCTTATCAGCCTTTTAAAACTGTTTCCTTAAACAGTATCTCTTTGGAATATTTTTTTTTAGAAAATCATATTTTCTTTCTGCTTCTCAGAAATAATGGATTTCAAAGGTTCTTAAAATTGAGAATGCGTACATACTCTACATGAATTAAATACTGCTTGCTGTTATTTATTAAAGTGATATAGTTAGTAAATTACTAGTAGGTAAGCCTCAATTTTACCATTGTGTAATAATTTAGTAAAAGCTTATAAGAAGAGTTACTGTTTCCTTGGGTGCTTGGTATCATTTGGAATTTTAATGTAAGTTTTTCTGAGTCAAGACTAAACGACCCGTTCATTCTATACTGTTAAAGGATGTTGAGTGGGGCAAGGGGGCCTTTCACATACTTATCTGAGAAGCATGGAGGATAATTTTGCTTCTATGATTGGGTATCAATAATGATTATGATACTATTCTTCTGTGGTCTTTATGCTTTCTAAGACTTTATGAAAGATTATCTAATCAAGTTGCCTAGTATAGCTGTCATTTTTATGTTTGCTTTGGTGAAGGTCTACCTAAAAGAAGTAAAAATCCCCCTAGGCTAGGACTGTCCCCCACCCTCTTTCACTTAGAGTAATTATCCAGAGAATTTCAGTTTGCCTCTATTCTTTTCATGATGTGCTTTCTCTTTTGGGTGACTAAACCATTCTTTCTTTCTCTCTTTCTTTTTTTCTTTCTTTCTTTCTTTCTAATAGACTTTTCCAACCCATTTCTTTAACTTAAATTGAGGAAGAGATCTTTGAAAAACCTTTCATCAAAGGGATGGCTGCCCAATCCCTGAGATTCTATCTCAGAACTTTTCATCATGGAGGTTTTGAGAATGTTTGATGCCATCTGCGCCTCAATTTTCCTTTCTTCTGATTTTTCTTTTTTTTTTCTTCTTCTTTTTTTTTTTTTGAGCTGAGGTGCCAGCCGAGCCAGGCTGTGCCTCTGTTTTCTGCCAAAAGGAAAAAAAAAAAAGGGAGAGAAAAATACCATGAACACTAAAATAAGAATTTTTTTTTCAGTGTTTCTGGTACAAGCACTGTACGTTTCTACTGAGTTTTCTGTAAGAATCTGTTTTTATCATCCTTAACAATAGAAAAACCACAAGAAAACTTGTGGTCTATTAGCAAAAAACAGAGGCCCTGGCAAGCTACAGAGCAGCACAATCCTACAGTTGGGAAGCTGGGCAGCAACCCAAGTTTGTCCACGCCTAAGAACAACACTGTCTGCTAAAATTACAGTTTTCCCTTTTCACAAACCTCAAAGTTGTGAAACTTTACTAACTTTAAGAAAAGAACAGTTGGCCATACAAAAGATACACTTCCAAATCCATCGAACAACTTACTTATACTTGCAAATGAACCACTTGGAGTGAGTCTTAAAATGTATTTGTTCCAATTATTCTGCTAAGGTAGCAAGCAGAAAGTAATCATTTTCTATGTATACTGTGAATAAGAGACTCCAAATGTTGGTTCCAAAGAAAGCATTTGACCAATAGTTGGTAAGTGGGAGTGTAAGAAATAGTGCTGTAGAAATGATAGCCACACTTTCAAAAGCCAAGTGTGTTTTTGCAGTCTCTTTATGCTCAGTATGATATAATAAAATCAAATTAGAAAACAGTCTTTTTTTAAAACTCTGTTACTCCCTGTTTCCACAGTTTTTATAGAGACAAGTATTAGTAATTAAACATGATCATGTAACTCATCATCAGATCAGGTATGTTAATGGAAGGAAGATATAGGTCAATATAAGTTGGTATTCCATCAATAAATTGAGTTACATTGCAGAAAGTTTTTTACCAAACCTGAGGCAGTTATTAAATATCTGTATCAGTCAAGGTCCAGTCAGGTGACTGACATCATGCCAGTTATTTGAATAGGGAAAATTTAATATGAAGGATTGTTTACTGGTAGAAAGTAGTTAACTACTGAGGGAGGGGAAGAGGGACAGTAGGAGGTTCAAAAGTAGCATATCTCAGACAGACAGTTACTGCCTCCAGGTTGAGGAGAGGACAAGAAAGGAGCTAAGAATGAGGCGAATTCCTTTATCCCATGGCTGAGCTTCAGACCTATTCAAAGAAAGCAAGGCTCTCACAGGAAGAGGCCACTTGCTGGTGGTGATACACCTTTTTGTAGGATGTGGGCTGGCTCTTATCTGTAGAAGCATAGCTCTGTTGCCCACTCTACTGTGTGGGAGGTCAAAGCTGGAAGGAGCTGCAGGTAGAGGGTAGTCTAGGCTGTAACTGGAGCTCCATGCAGGTAGCAGGGTTCCCATGCTGAATCATAGTAACTGAGGACAAGACCTGGAAGAGAAGTGTCTTATTGCTGTTATTGCCTTGCTGAGCCAATACAGCCTTGCTGAGGTTAGAGTGGATAGTTCAGCCTTGTGGCCTAAGAGAAGAGTGACAAATGTACATGAAACACAATATGAAAATTAAGACTCTATATCTACTATGATGACAAAAACATAAAAATCATTATTATGAATTCATAGATTTCTTTCAGAATTAATTTTGCTGGCAATTTGTACCTTCTAATCAGAAATATACTTCTTATATCCAGAATATTCTGTTTAAGTGAGTTATTTTTTTGTTTTCACAGTAGAATTTAAAAAATCACTTATCATCTTTATATATTTTAAATTAGTACTAAGAATGGTTTCAGGGTTTCAGTCTTCATCTAAATTACCCCAATTTCCTTTTATCCTTCACCAATCTCTTATTATATATAATTAATTTTCAAACTTCTCACATAGAAATATTCATAGAGAGAATTACTCTAGTTGTGGCCTAAATAAATGAAGACCTGTAAAATAACATTTTTATGAGATTTACTGTTACAAAATGCCACAGCTATATTGTAAAAGGTAATTCTCTACAACAAAAGATTTTCAGTCTATGAGATGACCCATTTATTTCTAGCATGATTAAAACAACCAAATTTCAGTAGAACTGAATAATTTATTTAATAAACACATATTGAGTGGCTATTATCAGCAAAATGCTCTGTGAGAATCTGAGGCAGAAATACATAAGACCTTGGTCTTAAGAACTTTTAAATAATGGGTGAAGAATTTGGATGTAACAGATATTAATCAGTATGAGACACATTTGATGTATTAACACAAATTCTGTACTAAAGATTTTAATTCTGATTTTAATGTCTATTAAAAGTTCTAGATCCTACCTGTCACATTTCCAGGTATTATCTATATTGTAGTTCTGCAATTTGTATTTGTTAAGGGTATTATTCTGAATTAGGCCCCAGTGAATATCTTTAATTAATTACTTTTTCTT